>NC_086240.1:11055156-11355156 GCF_036321145.2 Pelmatolapia mariae
CCTCAAAGTAGAAAGGGCCTGAGTTCAAATCAACCAACTGGCCCTGATTCAAGGGGTTGTGTCTGTGCGGGTTCTCTCCAGTTTTGTCGCACAGTCCAAAGACATGCAATTAGTGTAGATTGATGATTCTAAATTACCCATAGGTGTGAATGTAAGTGAGACTGGTTGTCTGTCTGTCTCTCTGCATTAGCCCTGCAATAGACTGGCGACCTGTCCAGGGTGTACCCCTGGACAGGGTGTGCCCCTCGCACTACGACAGCTGGGATAGGCTCCAGCCACTGCTACCTTTCTAAAAGAAAGAAATTAGTGTTTTTCAAAAATAACCAAATATTGGTGTCGATATCAGTCTCAGGCTACGTTCACACTGCAGACAAAAGCGCATCAAATCCAACTTTTTTGACCCTATGCGACCCATATCCGATCATGGTACGACAGTGTGAACAGCACAAATCCGATATTTTCAAATCCGACCTTGGTCACTTTCGCATGTGGTACTGAATCCGATACATATCTAATGTTTTAGAAAGCGGCTGCTGTTTGAATGGTCATGTCGCATTAAATCCGTCTTTTACGTCACTGACACAAGACAGACGCCAATTATCAGCGCCGGAGAAGACAAACGAGAAAGCATGGCGGCCATCGTTAAAGCACGGGCTCTCTTTTTTCTCAGTGTCCTTTTTTCTCTAATTAATTTGTCAAAATTCTGTATATATATATATATATATATATATATATATATATATATATATATATATATATATATATATATATATGCCTAATCTCCCAGCATCAGTATGTGAAAAAAAAATTAGACAAACACACCCAACCGTTAGCCTCCACTACAAATCAGAAGCATCAGTTAATTGTTTCATGCATCAGACGTAACACAGAGTGACAGACAGCTCAACAATAAACACCCTTCACTGGTGAGAAATTAGCTCACCTCCACTTAACAGTAGCAAGTAATGATGTGTGTAATTGACTCTGACTACACTGATGAAGGTGGAAGCAGTAATCCCCAAGGGACGGGATTCCTGTCTATTTCCATGCTTTTCATTCTGCAGAAACACAATACGGTGACTCAGTCCCAGCTTGTACACAAATCTGTCTAGAGTGCATATTCAGAATCAATTTAATCAAGCCGCCTCTCACTGCGAGGCCTTACATACATAATAATAAGACTTTAGAGATTGTATAGCTGAAATGGCATTACTGTCGAGGGGAGGAGAGACGCTTCCTTTGTCTCCACCTTCTCAGCTTGAGAGATTCCAGCAGGCAGCCCTCAAGGGGAGCCGAGATCAAGAGATCAAAAGATTTGCTAAGATGTGAAAAGTCGATAAGACTTTACAAAGAAAAGTCTTAGATGTTTAGAGTAGGCTTCTGTGATGAAGCACGACATGTTCGCAGTTCTCTCTTGCTCCCAATAGCAACCCAGATGCCAGCCAGATTTACTAGTATTTGTTAAGTGAAGATTAGGAGAGACACAGATGACAGAACATGGATGTGATCCCAACATATACCATTCAGCTTCCTCTTCTTTCGTCGCATTTCAGTCTTAGAATGCCATACCATTAAATATTAACCAATAATATTAATGCATTAAAAAAGTGCAAATGCATTTAGTGTCAAGATACAGGCGAGGTCTTTATCACATACACCTTTAGTTTTAACAGCCCCACGTTAGCTTATTTAAATGTTAACAAACTCTATGATGCAGATCCAAGAGAGATGAAAAAATATATTAACCGACAAGAGAATAGAAATATTACAAATTCCTAAATTACCCACTTCACTTATTGCATTTGTCTTTTATAAATGGCTAACTACACCAGTAATGTATCCACAGCCCTCTGTGACGAGAAGACCCACTCACATGCTGAAGATGACCTTTTCAAGACCCTGTTCGCTGGGTACAACAAGTGGTCGAGACCTGTGCCAAACATCTCAGACGTCGTCATTGTCAAGTTTGGACTCTCCATAGCCCAGCTTATTGATGTGGTGAGTGTTTGCCTTGGGATTGCCGCAAACAGCTGGTGATGTGGCATCTGATGCCTCTAGTGCAGGGGTAGGCAACTCCAGACCTCGAGTGCCAGTGTCCTGCAGGTTTTGGATCTCACCCTGATTAAACACATCTGAATCAAATGATTAGTTCATTACCAGGCCTCTGGAGAACTTCAAGACATGTTGAGGAGTTAGCCATTTAAATCAGCTGTACTGGATCAAGGACACATCTAAAACCTGCAGGACACCGGCACTCGAGGCCTGGAGTTGCCTACCCCTGCTCTAGTGTCATTCAGAAAAAATATATGAACGTTCAATTTGATTCAATTAAATTTTATTTATACAGCACCAAATAACAACAACAGTTGCCTCAAGGCGCTTTATATTGTAAGGTAGACCCTACAATAATACATACAGAGAAAAACCCAACAGTCATATGACCCCCTATGAGCAAGCACTATGGCGACAGTGGGAAGGAAAAACTCCCTTTCAACAGGAAGAAACCTCCAGCAGAACCAGGCTCAGGGAGGGGCGGCCAAAGACATGCTGTGGAAGAGAGAGTTAGAGATTAATAACAAGTATGATTCAGTGCAGAGAGGTCTATTAACACAGTGTTTGAGAAAGGTGACTGAAGAAGTAACACTCAGTGCATCATTGAAATCCCCCAGCAGCCTACGCCTATTGCAGCATAACTAAGGGAGGATTCAGGGTTACCTGATTCAGCCCTAACTATATGCTTTAGCAAAAACGAAAGTAAAGAGTAGAGATAGTGTCTGTCTCTCTGGAAGCTGGTTCCACAGAAGAGGGGCCTGAAAACCGAAGGCTCTGCCTCCCATTCTACTTTTATATACTCTAGGAACAACAACAACAATGTTCAGATGTCTTCATCACCAAAACCCTTATGATCGGTGATGATAGGGTTATAATATTTCTGTGCATTGACTAAATACAGTGATGTCTGTACAGTATTTGCTCAAACTTTGGTTTCAAGGTCAGTGTAGGTCTGTTCATGGCTACACTACATCCCACAGCTATGAAGGAAGCTGTCTATATGATTTCCATAAAGTCAATAAAGTAGCAGAAAGTTATATTTGAGTTTTCCTTTGACAAAACACCATATTTCTCTGGTCTGAACCCCCGGTTGACAACTTTAACAATATTTCCATCATTCCCGCTCTCTATCTGTCTGTCTTTCAGGATGAAAAGAACCAAATGATGACAACCAACGTGTGGCTTAAACAGGTTAGGAAATCTAGTGTCAGTGTTGATTTATTATTAAGCTTTTATTTTATTTTATTTTATATATTCAGGAGGGGATATGGTGACATGAAATGTTAGGAATGCAAAAAAGCATTTGCATTGTTGAAGTTTTGACGAAGTGAATGACTCATATGATGAATACAAATGGGGCCACGGCCCTCCAGACTGATTCGTGTTGTTTGTGTCTCGCAGGAGTGGAATGACTACAAGCTTCGCTGGAGACCGTCTGACTATGACAACGTGACATCCATAAGAGTGCCGTCAGAGCTCATATGGGTACCAGATATTGTCCTCTATAACAAGTGAGTCTGAGATAAAACGTAAGGGTTACTGCATTTCTTTTCTTGGCTATCTAATTAACTCTTTATTAAAATAAATATAAAATACACTCAGACCTACAGTAAAGCTCAGTTGTGCAAATGAGCGTATGACAGTATAATAACTATGATTGTTCAAGAAACGAATATCTAATATTCAGTTAAACAGCTTTAGTCTGATATTTGTTGCATTTTGTTTAACAAACTCACTAAACTGATTCATCTTTTATTCTGATTAATACACTGTCAAACAATTGATTATTAGTCTATTCAGTTCTGAACTACATAACCAATCACAGTTATTTCTCTCTACCGTACTGAGACGCTGCTGAACACTTTAAGGTTTGCCAAAATGCTTCAGAGGATTGTAACGGCAGATTTAGGGCTGTCTAACAGCTATGCTCTTATTGTAGTATGACAAAGGAGTCCAAACTCACGCCCATTGCCTTAATGGTATGTGTAAGAAGATGGCACCATCTAGTGGTCTGTGAAAACAATGGTTTGCTCCTCTTTCTCATGTTTCTTCCAGTCCTGATTGGGTGGCTGGTTTTATTTGTACCTTCTGAGATATGTGCGGTATACTTTACACACTGATGTAAACACAGCTCTTTATTATCTGTTTCATTTAGCAAAATGAAAAAGATACTCCATTTTATATTTTGCACGTCTGTTAGTAAAAGTTGGTGGAGTGCATTTCATTTCATCGAAATGAAGGCAACCTTTACATGTCTATCGCTCCAGTGGGAAACTTATTGCAAAAACCACTTTTGAGAAATGTCTCCCGTCACCTAAATTCACCTCCTGGAGATTAAACCGAGCACGCTGATGATAGGTTTCTGCTCCAGCGCGCTCGTGTAATCACAGTCTGTATGTGAAATTAAAAGAGGTGAGACTGATTAAATGATAAGGACGTATGATTACGTCTTCTGCTGAAGCTAGTGTTGCCATTAAAGTGGTGAATGGAGGGGAGATTACAGACAGTTTTTCACTACATAGTTTCCAAAATGAAAAAAAAAAGGAAAAGGAAATAAAATCTCAGGAAAGAAGAAGGGGAATAGAACTGATCACAGCGAAGGTTATGATTTCTTATCTGATGTAGCCTTTGCTCTAAGATGAGGTCTATTGTGTGTTTCCATGACTTATATGACAAACTTCTCCTTCTGCAGTGCTGATGGCGAATTTGCTGTGACCCACATGACAAAAGCTCACCTATTCTACACGGGCAAAATTCGCTGGGTGCCTCCTGCCATTTACAAGAGCTCTTGCAGCATTGATGTCACCTTCTTCCCCTTCGATCAACAAAACTGTAAAATGAAATTTGGCTCCTGGACTTACGACAAAGCCAAAATTGACTTGGAGCAGATTGAAAATACTGTGGATCTCAGCAACTACTGGGAGAGCGGCGAATGGGCCATTATCAATGCCGTGGGAACGTATAATACAAAGAAATATGACTGCTGCCATGAGATTTACCCAGACATCACTTACTTCTTCATCATCCGACGTCTTCCCTTATTTTACACAATCAACCTCATCATCCCCTGTCTGCTGATCTCATGCCTCACGGTTTTGGTTTTCTATCTACCGTCAGACTGCGGTGAGAAGATTACCCTGTGTATCTCCGTGTTGTTATCCCTCACTGTCTTCCTGCTACTCATCACGGAGATCATACCTTCCACATCCCTCGTTATCCCTCTCATCGGCGAGTACCTCCTCTTCACCATGATTTTTGTCACCCTGTCCATCGTTATCACTGTCTTTGTCCTCAACGTCCACCACCGCTCTCCCAGCACTCACAAGATGCCCCATTGGGTCCACTCTGTGTTCCTGGACTTGATTCCACGTTGGTTGTTCATGAGACGGCCCGCACCAGATGGCCGCCGTCGCAGGCTGTTGCTCCTTCAACAGGAAGCGGTGGCAGAGCGGCGCCAGCTCCGAATAACCGGGTATAAATCGGGCAACTGTATCAGCACCTCAGCTAACTGGCTAAGAGATGGAACCACATTGGAAGACCCCGAGAGAAGCTGTTATGAGGACTTGGAGCTGGGAACACTGACATCCTATTTCTCCTTCCGTCCTCCTTCTCCCAGACCTCCAGGGTCAACTCCTCCGCCACAACAAAAAACCCCACAGAACAGCCAGAGCCGACAAGAGGTGGTGGCAGGGGGGAACAGGCACTTAACTGGAACCAGAGGTAATTCCACTCCTCGGCCGGCTAAAGTTGACAATAAAGTGTCACAGTCAGCTTTCCTGCTTTCACCAAGTGTCATGCGTGCATTAGAAGGGGTGCACTACATTGCAGACCACCTGAGGGCTGAGGATGCTGACTTCAGTGTGAGTATCAAGGAAATAATGCATCTAATATAAAAGCAGAATGGCATTTTGTTCATTTGTATTACTGATGGTATTCCAATTTACATTTATCTCAGTTATGATACAAAATCATACTCTGGGCATGTTGATTAGATAATACCTGTGCAAGGTGCAATCAAAATTCCTACTACTCTATATAAATTAAAAATCATACGTGAGTTAAATTTGGCTGCCATACACTTCAAGATTGTCTTCAAGCCACAGACGACTCTCGGTGTTCCTCCTATGTTTGAAATGCACCCTGGAAATTTTGTTCTGACCGCCTGCTGTTCAATGAGTGCTGAATATTGTCCGAGTGTAAAAATAGGCCCCATCTTGAATTTCATTTTAGGAAAGAGAAAGAAGTTGCATGGAACTGAGTTTAGTAAGCAGGGTGGTTAATGAGCAGTGTTTGGGCATGGCCTGTCGATGGTACATGCAACAATTCACAATCCTGTGAATGTTGAAAAATGGCAAACCAGGATTTAGAGTGCACCCGTGACCTTATGGACTTTATGGCCATCATTCAGGATTCTTTCAATGAACAATGCTGTTTAGTTTCCGAGCCGTAGCTGGAGACCCAGCTCTTAATATCAGTGACAGTCCTTCGCAAGTTTGTTAAATTGGTTTGATAGAGATGTTTCCATTTGCTCTGTACAGAAGTTCACTTTTTACATAAATAAATGCATTTATATGAATACGTAACTGTACGTAGTTCTATTTCAAACGCAATTTCTTTTAATACTAAGGCCTGCAATACCTTCACAGCCCACAGGGGGACCCATCCTACACTTTAGGAGTCACTGCAGTAGATCCTGTAGCTGAAGATAAAACTGAATGACTCACAAACAAGCAGCTACTGAAGGTGGCTGCAGTAGAGGCCTAACAGAGAATCTCCAGATGAGAATCATCCAAGAATGAAAATAATCTTTATATTTTTAATTATGAGTTTGTCCATTTATTTTTGAGCCACTGCAAATGGGGGATTGTGAATAAAAATGTATATAATTCCTAAAAAGTTAGGGCAATGTTTTTACAAAACCCCACGAGTTAAAGTGTGCACCTTAATCTCATCTTGATTCTTTGATTTAAAATCCACTGAGATGGTTTGCAAAAGCAAAGCTGCATTTGTGTCGTCCGACCTACAGATGTATACTGATACCCAGAACATGTAAAAAAAAAAAAAAAAAAAAAAAAAAATCTTAAGCTCTCAGTTTACCATGACACCTGACAATAAGAACCAAAATAAGCAGTATATACTGAAGTTTGATAACTCAGTCTTTTAGTGTCTCAGTCCGTAGTCTCTCAGTAAGACTTTGTCCTGCCAAAACAACTTTAACATCTCCCCTTTGGTTGTTAAAAAATATTATTCAGATTTTTATCAATATTGCGCCTCTTACTGCATTTGAAAAACCAGACAGGAGGGCAGAAAGCCTGCAGAGTATTCATGGACAAAATAGCAAGGATAAGAAATTTAGCATACTCTTTCTTATCCTTAGAACCTATCCCAGCTAGTATAGTGCAAGAGGCGGGGCACACCTTGGATATGTCACCATCTGACACAGGGATAAGATATTCGCACTTCTGGGCAAATTTGAATAACAGAGTGAACATAGTCCCACTTACTGCATATCTTTGGACTGTGGGAGGCAACTGGAGTACCCGGAGAGAACCCACACAAACACAGCAGAACATGCAAACTCCACACATAAGGCCCTTAGCCTCAAACTCAGGATCTTCTTGCTGTGAGGCACCATTCTGCCCTAGAAAAGTAACTTTGGCAGCTGAGTGACTGAAGAGAGCTTTTCTGGAGACAGATATTAAACTTCAAGGGCAGATACATGGAGCAGTAATGCATGGAGCTAAATCCCATTATATGCATAACATCACACTGAAATTACTGTTGGGAGCAGCTAAGAAAGAACTGTTTAAAAGTTTGATTGGTTACAGACAGGTTGTAGCAAATCGCATTGACTGAAGAAAATAGAAGAAACCGGTCAGCAAAATGTGCAGAAATGTGCATGAATATATGACATAGCTTGTGTGATGAGTAGTTTTTCTTATGAAACATATTTTTCATAGCAAACAGTACCACCCATGATGTGAATTATTATTTAAATTCATGATAATTTTTCTGTTCTTGTTCTCCCCCCCTTCTCTGTTACTTCTTTCTGCACAGGTGAAAGAGGACTGGAAGTATGTTGCCATGGTGATTGACCGTATCTTCCTGTGGATGTTCATTATTGTCTGCCTGCTTGGGACAATTGGCCTGTTCTTGCCACCGTGGCTAGCCGGCATGATTTAAGGCTTCTGGGAAAGAATTGTATTCACAGTCACCTCCTCTTGAAAGATACTTTAAAGTGTAGCTGAACTCTTCTTCAAATCGAGTAATCTGACTCAACTTTGTGCAACTCGGTGCAACCCAGGTGTCCTCAAAAGGCCGTTGTGCTCTTTACACGTCACCAAATATAACTTATGAATAGTGGAGACAACTCTGCTATTTTCAGATTCTTATTCCTAGTTGGCTAAAAATCAACTACAATCTACATTTTTAAGGGAAGATCAGACTCAGTAACTTACTGTTAGCTATAAAGTCTTGGCTCAAGTTTCATCTCAGATGCACTTTGTCAGCCTCAGGTTTACTCCTTCAGCATCATCTGTAACATTTCTCAGGTTGTTTTTGACCTGAATGCAAACATTTGCATGTTAACATTCACTAAAGTTAACATGGCTGTTGAAAACTGTGCTAATGTTGGTATTTTAGTGTGCAAATGTTAATCACTTTTTAGCATGTTAGCATAACATGCTAGTTAAATATGTAGTGCCAACGGCTGTGTTAGTAGGGTGTCACAGTGATCACATTTTTCTTTCCTATAGTTTCAGGGATTGCAGCTTAAAACTCAACAACTTAATAACATTGCATTCACTGATAGCAGACGGATCAGTGGAAGCTGTTTGTCATCTTGCTGTCTTAGCAGAAGTCAAACTCTGAATCAGACTCGGTTTATCATCCCAATGTTAGTGTCTTGTAAAAGGCTCAAGGATGGAGATTAAAACATTAAGAAAACAAGCTTGTTTTAAATTCGCCTTATTTTCATGCTCTTTACTTCATAGTTATCTGTCTGTCTTTTTGTCTGACCATTGGTATGTCCAGAAAATGATGACAGCGGCTATATGTGCAGGCGGGGCCGTGCGCGTGTCATCACACGTCATCTGCCTTAAAGGCGTGAATAAAGGTTTCTTCAGCCAGGACACGCGAGGGCTTGATATTCCATACTTATGTGTTGTACCGAGTGAATCGACTGAAAGGGAACTAACTACTAGAGCCTATTCTACATTTGAGTTGTATTTTAATAATATTTGTCATGAATTTGTTCTCTTTGATTCTAAGCAAAGTTTTCTTTCACCACATATTCTGGATGGTGGTGAATAATCCTTCAAGAAATGGGCATTCAAATGTGATATAGTCCTCAGTGCATCCCTAGTCTGATTTTAGTAGGGGTAACTGGACTGGCTGCTCCAAAGGGGATCTTGGACAAATGACTAAATATAATCATTTTCTATTTAATATGCCACCATTGGTCAGTGGTATTGCTCAAAACTGCTTCATGAAGTTTTGAATTCATTTGCTACTTTTAAAGGTTTCCAGTCATGAACTGAAAAATGAAGAGCTTAGTCTGCGTTGCAAGATTTATTATCATCCACTGGAGCCAACAAATGCATGGAAGTTTATCACAATCTGTTCAAGTTGCCATGACACTGGTAAACCAATGAACGTTTAAAAAATAGGGAGAATTAAATATGTGAACAATGCCATCTGGGTTGCTTCTTATCAGATTAAAAGTTGTTGATGACACTGTTCTCTTTGTGTATGGTGGGATGAACACCCATTATTATAGACTATATTGGATACACGTTGGGGTGATTTGGTTAAGACAAAAAATGCATCAGCACAGGTTTTTTCCTTCTGGCGATGCTGCAACAATTCCAAGTATTTTTGATTGAGCATACTATACAATAAAAAGCCATGAAACAAATTTGAAAATTTGTCTGCACACTGTTTACTGACCTTTGAAAAAAACATTTTTCTTATACAGTATTTTTTGTATTCTTTTATACAAGAACTGACTCTGAAACTATACTTAATGATCATCAGTAAAGACTTGAAATATATGTAAATGTTCCTATCTCCTTGTGCTTTAAGATGACCTCATTATGTAGATAATTATACAGTGGTATTTAGAAGTTTACATACAGTCATCATGGGCATGAATTTCAAGGTAATGCTAATGATTTATTTAAATTGTTCTTCTTCCGGGATGGGTGGGTCGGTGGGGGGTTATACAGCATACATCTTTCATGACTTTAAAAAACAAGAATTGGGTGCAGATCTTTGAATTTATTTCATGTTTTCTCTAACCCACATATTCAAAAATATACATACAGGTTTAAATATATATGCACTTCCACTAATAATTGGTGAAATGTCCCTTAGAGAGTTGCACCTCAACCAGACACTTTTGATAGCTGTCAACAAGTTTCTGGCATAATTGTGACTGAATACTTGAACACTCTTCTTTGCAGAACCGACAGAAGCCATTTGAATTGGTTGGTTTCCTTGCATAGACGTGGCTTCTAAGCATAATCCACAAATTTTCAGTTGATGAGGTTGGGGCTTTGGGAAAGCTATTCCAGAGGCTCAGTGTTAGCCTGCATTACCTATTCCACAACCATCGTCTTGTTGAAACACTCAACTGTGTCCAAGTTTAACCGTCTAGCGGATTAATGAATTTTGAGGTAGTCCCCCTTCATTAGGCTATCCATTTTGTGCAACACACCAGTACCACTGGCAACAAAACAGCTGCAGAGCATGATACTACCACCACCATGCTTGACAGTTGATGCAGTGTTGTTAGGTTTGAAAAGCCTCACCTTGATGCCTCCAAAAATACCTCTTGGTTTTGTGGCCAAATATTTTAATCTTTGTCTTGAAATATATATATATATTTTTAAAAACCTCGCTCTAGAAGACATTTGATTTGTCCATATGGGCAGCTGCAAATTTCAGTCAAACTTGAAGCTGTTGAGTCTTTCTTGGTCGGTCTGTGGCGATGTAAAACTGGACAGTGACGCTTCTCGAATGCTGGTAGGTGCTTTGAACTTTCACCTTTCTGCTTTAATACCTGGCCCTCCTCCACTTCATCCCCAGACAGCTATGCATCTGAGACCCTGTCTACAATTCTGGGTAAAATTCTCTTCGTCTCACTTACAAATGGGAGTTGGTAAGTCCTGCTGTCCACTACAAAGGACTAGGAATGAAAGTTTTGTTTTGAAAGTGTTAAAATTATGAAATCCAACTAAATCAAAGAATTATATGTGTCTATAAATCGTATCATTTAATCTCCCTTATATAAATAAATCTGGAGCTGCAATGCTCATCATTTTGAAAAGAAAGTCCATACGCTCTGTTAACCCAACCCCGACATATGTGCCATCAATAGAAATCCCAGTATGTCCTCTTGACACTACAGTATGACTCAGATACATTGCATAAATTGTGGTAGATGCAGAGGTCTCAGACTCATGTCCCTAACAGAGGACAACAATGAATTGCTGGGTCTTTGCGAGGATAATACTGTGCTCTTTAGTTCATTGTTTTACTGTGAGTCATGCCACTTAAATGGCCAACTAACCTTTTTATATGGTCATTTTTATCTCATCCAGCCAGACGACCAGTGAGCTCATGCCATGCCATGGCAAGGCACACATCCACCCCTCCCTCTACAGTTCACTAGAATCACTCATCCTTCTAGAGTATGGCTCAGAATTTGTTGTAATTTGATCACCTAATGACTCTTCAGCCAAACTGTGCTTAAGATCCATGTCGTGTTTGTCATTTTAAAGGCAGTTTTCAGTGTTCACAAAATTCACTACTTATCCTACAATCTTGGTTGGATTTAAGTGAAATCAGGTTAATCTGTCGTGGATATGATTGTTTGGGAGCTTCCTTCACTGGTCAGTGGATTTTAATTCCCATGACTTTGTGCGATACAGCCAACCAAAGACGACAACAAAACGCCATTGATGCTATATTTACATTTCACTACTGACAAAAGTAAACTGTTCGCACGTGTTTTCTTTTTTGCATGAAACATTTCCCATGCAACACATTTTATATTTACAAATACAATTTTCAAAGCAAATATCTGAGTCAACACTTCACCAATCACACACAGGTACAGTTATCATTTAAAATTTAGCATAACTGACATCCTAAACATGATGCAAGGGGACCACAAAAGGAAAATGACACATTTCTGTATTATTGCATTACCTAAAAATACACATGCATCCATATGCAGCATCACATTTAAACTAAACTCTCATTAATGTGACAGTGGCTATCCAAAGTACCGGTGATGCTGCAGGATTCATTTCACTGATTGATCGATGTGATCCAACTAAAAATGCATGCTTTACAATGCACAAATGTTATTTTTGACTTTCACATGTTAAGAAAAAAAGAAGTCCCTATTTAGTTTGATGTGAAACTGAAAAAAAAAAAAAATCTAATGTCTTTCAGGGATCAGCAGGCTTTGCTAAATTGGCCCTGACTCTTGCTTGATCCACAGCGTCCAACATGTTCTTGCTGTCCATAGCCAGAGTGTGTGCGGCAGCCAGCATCTGTTTCTTACACTCCTCCTTCAGAGAGGTTATGGCATTCTGCTGAGCCAGCCGCATTTTGCTGATCAGCTCCCCCATGTCGTGGTTCAGCAGCTTCTGGGTGCCTTCGATCTGCGGTATTACAGAAGACTAATGGATCAGTCGTTTACATTGGCGCTTTGATGACTGAGTTTTACGTTTTGCCAGCTCTTCGGCTGAGGAAATCTGGCGTTGCGTCATTAACAGCACTTTTATGATGCAAAAATATGGATTCTGGGTGTCCCCCACCAAAAATGTAAACTTTAAAGGCAAGTGTATCATATTTGATGAGTTTTTGTGACTTCTACATCAGTGCGATTTTTTTAAACTAAAAAGTTTCAAGAAATAAACTGAAAAAAATGTTTTGTAGCAAATATTATATAAATTAAAACGTATATATTCAAAATCATATTTAATGTTCTTTATTATGTCAGGAGGTTCACCGAACACTATTTTTAAAAAGAAAATGGAATGTTCTGGCAATTTTTTCATGGTTCGGGATTTAAAGGGATAAAATAGTTGTATAGTTTTTGCTTTGTTTGTGTTTAAAGGGATAAAAATGCACAGAAAGGAAATGAAATAATAAAATAATGCTGTCATACTGTACCTCAGTTCTCACAGACTCGTGTAAGGTGGGCAGTATTTCATCCACACTGCTAATTAAATCTCTTAATGTCATCCCAACAGACTGTGGGCAGAAATCAATACAGAAATGACTCAGGAGCTTTGTCTTTGCATTTCAAAATTTGGCATTAAAGCAGCAACAAACTGTAACACTGAAGTGGAAAGCAGATCATTTGTCTCAGTGTACCTTGATATGGGTAATGTATTGTTCTGGCTGCAGCCCAGCGATGTCATTCTTGAGCTGGACGACTACTTTGACCAAGTCCATGACGCAGTGATATACTTTGTCATCTGTGCGGTCAAGCTCAGCTGTGGGCGCAGGCTGAAAAAGGAGTAAATAGGTTTTAAGAACTGAAATACTATATAACATCACAAGACACTTACTTAAATAAAACAGTGGCATCGATGCCCTTTTTTTTAAAAAAAAAAAGGACAAATTATGAATAATTTTTCATTCAAAAATCAAAGCTATTAAATTAAATGATCTTTTTCTGTGGCCTAAAAATAATTTTAAGAAAACTAAATCTGCTTACCTTTGCTGTGAGTCGTGGCGGCTTCTCAGGCACTGCTGTATGGCAGAAATATGAAAAATATGACAGATGAGGAGAAATAGCAGATAAAATACAAAAGGAGTGAAGGAACATCTTTAGATCATTTTAGATGTGAATCTGTGAATTGCTTTGAGTGCTTACCAATCTCGATGTCAGCCGGCTAAAAGAACAAAAGAAGGAACTCATGAGGACGAGATGAGGAATTTTTACAATTCTACACTTTCTAATCAACAGCTCGCATTATGTATTGACAACAACGCACAAAAGTAATCATAATAATTGATGCTGCTGATAGTTATATGAGACCAATCAGCTGGTCAGTTTAAGCAGAGAACAGCACTTAAAAAACCCAGTATTATGTTTATGCCCCTGCTGCCCTAAATTAACAGTATTGGTAATTACCAAAATCATTTTTTGTGTTTCTGTATTGATTATTACACCAGTGTGAACAAGGTGTTTAATCAAACTGATATTTTTAATGCTAAAATTAAATGATTCTTGTTATCCATTCATTTTTAAATGTACTGTTTCATAAAAAGCAGGGAGGTGCTCGTTTCTAAAAGGACATTATTATTCTTTGATTAAGATGTCAGTTATTCATGAACAGCAAAATTCATTTTAGTGGTTGAATGTTATGTCTGATTAATTTCTGACTCCTCAGGGAAGTCCAGTATGCTGCCTCAAACTTACACATAAAATCTCACTTTCAGTTTTAAACAAGTTTTTGACATATTTCTAAAATATTTGCATTTTTTCTTTATGACAGGTCATCTAATTAATTTGTTAAACACTGCACATCATCTAGACTTGACAAATTAGCCCTTTAATACTTTTTTAAACTTTAAATGCTTAATTAAGGTAGCAATACTCTTAAATAACACACTTCCTGTCATAAATGTATATTTCAAATTAAGAAAAAGGGGAAAGGCTTTGCAGCATATATCATGTGGATGCCTCATCAAAGAAACTGACAGTCAGATGACACAAACATACATTATTTTCTAGGGTTATAATAACACTTTATATATAAATATTTTAGTAATATTAAATATATAATAATTAAAAATGTAATAACGTATATCATGTGTTTTTTTTATGCAGCTCTGGACATTTATAGTAGTTTTGGTGATACAAATATGTAGTAAAGCTTTAGTTGTGCCATCAGTACGGTGGCCCTGTGAGGCCAAACGGACTGCAACTTAAGAAAACACCAGCAATAAGAAAAACGCTGCAAAAGCACACAAAACACAACGGAAATAGGAAAAACGGAAATAGGAAAAACAAAAACAGAAATAGGCAAAAACAGATTTCCAAAAGCACAAGGGAAGTGTTTCTGGGGAGACAATAATCCGATGGACCAGTTGCAGGAACCAAAATACGCTAAGAATTGCGCTGGGAGACACTTAAAAGAAGTGGAGGATCTATCGCAAAGAAAAAATGAACGGTAAGTGTGTTAGCCTAAAAATCCATCGTCAGTATTATATGAATCATGAGATTAAAACACACTTACCTAGCATATTTTGGTTTCTGCAACTGGTCCGTCGGGTTATTGTCTCCCTAGAAATACTTCCCTTGTGCTTTTGGAAATCTGTTTTTTCATTTTTTCTATTTCTATTTCTGTTTTCGTTTTTCCTTATTTCCGTTGTGTTTTGTCTGCTTTTGCAGCGTTTTTCTTATTGCTGGTGTTTTCTTGCGGTCCGTTTGGCCTTTTAGGGCCACCGTACATCAGACAATGGCAATTATAATAATTTCATCATGATAGATAGACTTCATGTGCATAAGTTTCTATTTAATAAAATATCTAATAAAAGATTTAAACTAAGTTGACTAATAGTGGTCTATACTGATCCCTGCAGGAAATGTGACCTATGACGAAGCTCATTTTTCAGTGATCACAAACAGTCACAACTGGACTGACAATAATGTAAAAAAAAACAAAAAACCAAACATTTACTTTGTTTGTATTTTAGGTATCTGAAAAAAATGTATGTCTCCATTGTAACTAAATTGATTCACTAAACTGCCTGTAATTAAAATTACACTCTGTACAGGAGCACACCTACCTCTGGATTGGCAGTATCTTCTAGTCCCATGGGGTCCTGCAAAGAAACAGGCAGGTTCATTTTATACAACAGAGATATAGACCCTCTCTTTGGAACTGTTATCAGGGGCACATTCAATTTAAGACTAGTGGGGCTTTTTGGGTGAACAAGTAGGTTGATATTATTTAATGGTGCCTCGTTCCATGTAGCCTTCACAGCTACACTGCATTCGGAACCAGAGGAGGACAGAGACACAGAGAGGGGTTTGACAAAAGTAAAGGATGCTCTGTTCCCCACCAGCAGTCTCTCCTCCTTTTTCAGCCACTTTTTATCCTCCATCATCTGCTCTTTCTGCTTGCGGAGCGTTTCATGTATCTGGTGTTTCTCCCTCTGCCACAGGAGCTGGGCGTCTTCCCCGGTGTTCCGTTCCACTCTGAAAAACTCGTTCTCCTACAAGTACAACGATGGAGAAGTGTAATTACAACGTTACTAAAACAAAGAATCGCATGAGTATCCTCGTTCGACACAGTACAATACAGTGCTTTAGTAGGTTGTGCAGCTAAACCTTTAAAGGAAGTGCTTAGTGTCTCTTACCCCCATGCTGCGGCGCCGGGGCGACTTGACAGGCAGTGCGAGAGTGTTGCTGGAATCGACAGGAGACTGATAGTCACATGGGCTTGCTAGGTCAGGTGAGCTGGCACACAGAGCCTCATTGAGCTGCACAGATACAAACAGACACACACTTATATATGGAAAAAAATTAAAGCTACCTCAAAGGATGTGTCTAGAGGTTGCTTAAAAGTACCTGAATGTGCAGACCAATACTGAGTGTGTTCCCAAACCGGGCTGGTTTCATTCTTGAAGGCTTCAGGAAATGTAAAAGATTATAAAAATGTAATTTGTTACATCCAAATTTTAAGACTGAGCAGTAGGTAAACTTAAAAATAATTTATACCTTAGGCGGGGGGTCAATGTTGAACTTGGACTCGAAAAATTTGGTGGAACGCACTCTGTCTCTCTCTCTCTCCGCTTCCTGCTCCTTCTCCATCTTGTGGACATCACTGTTAAATTTGAGACACATTTTACATCATGCCTTTGTAATGCATTCACAAAAACTTAACATGTAGTTTCAGTTAGTCACTAACTAATGTAGTAACTTTGTTTGTGTTATGCCAGGTCTGAAAAGCCAGTGAATTATTAGAACTAAGTCCATAATTTGCTAGACAAAGATACATTTTTTGTCATTTTCCTTTTATGCACCACCCCAGTTATTGTTTTAAATCAAACCATCAAGCTGGCATTTAAGTCTAGACTTTCAGCTTTTAACTCAAAGAGTTTTACACAGATTTTACATGACCCTTTTGAGAATTACAGCCAATTTTATCCGGTGTCCTCTATTTTCAGAGACTCAAAAATAATCGGACTGTTTTATCTAAGTTAAAGATAATGTTTTTAAGGGCTGTGTAAAAATCCTTTGCAGTCAGTGCCTGAAGTTTATATCATTAATAAACACTAGTGACTGAGCTCCACTGGCCACCATAGATGCCCAGGCCAGAACATTGTCTCCACCATGTTTGACAGCTGTTGTGAGGCTTTGGATTATGATGTGGTTCTAATCATGGAAACAGATGTGTGTAACCAGTGGTTTGCACCTTGTCTATTTCCATTGAGGTCTACGTCTCCTGACTGGGACAGTGATACACCCATGTCCCTAACATTGTTCTTGACTTGGTTAGATGATGTAAAGTTGTTTTTTTATCCATGAAGATAATTATGTCTGATTTAAAATCTAACAACTTTGGATTTTAACAGTTTTACTGTTGTTGAAAATTCAGAAGTATGATGGCGTCTTTGTCTAACAGATTATGAACCTAACTACACAGTAAAGGGTTGATGGTTTTCCTTATTTTCCGTCACATGTATATAGACAGGATATATTCTCATATTAATCATGATGTAATCATCATGTAATCCCTATGAGCCAATTGCTCAAGATTCAGACTACTACAAACTTGTAGCCAATCAGAAGCCAATCATTGTTTCAGTCAATGGCTAAAGTGACAGGCTACAAGAAGATAAAATTAAAAAAAAAACTTCTCTAGTGGAGTCAAGAATAGAAATATGAAACTAGAAATGAGTAAAATAAACCTTTTTTTAAAATAGCACTATGAGACCAATATCTGCTTATGCAGATAATCACAAACTTCAACTGAAAAAGATTGGGCCCACTGACCAAGCCTTAATTAAAGGATCTCAATCCATTTGTATTTTTCATAATAACTTCTTTTAATAATGCATAAAGAATTACCTGATCTTCATAACCAACTCAGTGAAACTGGGTCTTTCACTGGGGTCGTAGGACCAGCAGCGGGTCATGAGTGAGTAGAGGGCAGGAGGGCAGTTATCTGGTTTGGGCAGTCTGATGCCTTGCTCCAGCTGGTTGATCACATCTCTGTTCTCAAGCCAGTAAAACGGCTGCTGTCCACCACTCATTATCTCCCACATACACACAGCTAGAAAACAACACAGAAACAAAAACAAGCTTGGGAATGTTCACCCTCCAGTTCATTATTCATTTTCAGATTGTGTAATAGACTAAAAATAGAAAATATCAGGCAATAAGGATGAAATTCAACACATTAAGAATAGCAAACAAAGACACACAAATGCCACCTGAAGCAGTCATTGTGGTGCTTGGTAATGGAGCTAGTAATAATTATAACTATTCATTATTCATGTTTTTGATTATTTTCATTAATTGCAGTTTTCAAAAAAGTTATTTTTCCACCAGATGAAGCTCAAAAAGCTTTATTTTGCTTTATTTTACAATAAGCTGTGTAAAATAGAATATTTCATTCTTGTACTTAAAAGCAATCCATGACTCTCCGACAGGAAGCAGCTGTTGGGTCAGAATCTACCTAATACAGTGCTATAATAAAGTGATATATAAATAAATTATGGTATGGTATGGTAATATATCTCATGTTTTTAATGCATATCCTATAGCTTTATTTTAGCTATATCAGCCTTCAGTCCACTTTATGTCCACAGTTGTATCAGTCACTGTTGCAAAAAGAAATACATGAACTAAATAAGATGTATTTTGTGAGAAAATATTACAGATCTGGGTCAATAATAGTGTTTAGTTCATGCTTAAAAATTCATAATGGAAATCATAAGTATGGTTGAATTCAGTGCATAAAAACATACAGTGCAGAACAAATTCCTTTTACATTGTTGGCTACATACAGCCCAGTTTGATCTTAAGTGGGCCGGATGAGAGAAACTCCCTTTTCTGTCAGTGTAAAGATATTTAACTACACATTTAATCTCTAATATATTTAATCATGAAAAAGAAGTGCAATTTCAACAGTACCTATCAGTTTTTAGTCATTATATGGCTGCTTTGGGCTTAAATTGTAAGAAATAAATGTGAAAATTACAGAAAACTGCACAGACTGACCTGGAATTGGAAAACGTAACTTTTTTTAAATCAATTAACAGCATATATCTTTTTTTTTTACGGGGACGAGCTGTAAAAATCATAAATTTTATAGCATATAATGAAAAAACAGGAATTCTATTACTTATTTGCATTGGTTTAGTGTGAATGGCCATGGTCTTTATCAGTAGGAAGGAAAAGGCTAAAATTTATGCCCTGCTTCACATTTTCCAAAGTCGTCCAGTGAGCCAGATTGGAGTCTTTGTTAGGCTAATTCAGGGTCCCAGGCCTTGTGTTTGTTTATGTTTTAGAAAAGCTGATTTACATTAGGGGAGGATATCAAATAGTCAGGCATCATAAAGGTAATTCCTCACTCTCTTAGGCCTCAAAGGTCAGAGGATGCCACTGTTTCAGTACTTTTGTAAAAGCACTAGGAGTAAATACACATGAAAGGCTGTTAGGTTGGGATTCTGAGCCTTCTGTGGCTTAAAATTCCCCCATGTAAACCATCAGTGTTTGAGCTAAAAAAGCAAAACAAAGAAAAGAAGAATAACAGAGTCCACTGTTATGTGTGTGTGCACGCTATCTGTAATGTAGAGCCATATCAGCTTAAATAATCCCTGCCTCGTCATAAAACTGTGTAGCCCTTGTTTCGGTTGATTATTAACCAGTAACCTGACCTTTTTCTATGTGCGAGTGTTTCTTAGTCTCTTGTGCACCAAACGCTCAAAATGTCACCGTGCTGTTGTAGGTAAATGCGTAACAAGCTCACCGAACATCCACACATCACTAGCTGAGGTAAATCGCCTGAAATTAATGGATTCTGGGGCCATCCACTTGATTGGTAATCGGGTCACAGATGCTGCAAAGAAATTAGCACACTGTATTATAGTCAAGATAGTCAAAGTCATGGTTTTTAAAGATTTTTCCAAATAAGTTGATTAATTTGTGTATTTGTTTTAAATATTGTTTTATTTTTCTATTGACAAGGAGAAATAACAGACTGTGGTTTAACTGTATAGATCCTTTAATCTAAAATTCTGATCAAAATTATTACATGACTTAAAACAATAATGTGAACAAGATTAAAATGTAGGAAAAACATAACAGAAGCCTTTACAGTTAAAGTATTTTATAAATCTAGCTGATATTTTATGTTTATTGCATGAAACATTTGTGTTAGTTCATGAGTGTCTCTTTTACCTTTGTAGTATTCTTCATCCTCTATGTACCTCGATAGACCAAAGTCTCCAAGCTTCACACAGTCCGGACTGGCGACTAATATATTCCGAACTGCTATGTCTCTGTGAGCGGACAGGATTGGAGGAAAGGTTGATGTTTATGTGGGTACAGGTGGATAATGTAGGTAAGATTCAGGGGAAATGTAAATAATGCATGTTAAAACCTGAAATTGTGCACTCAAACAGTCTGCAGACACAACTCAATGGAACATGTTGTTCTGCTGTTTCAGTACAACTTTCCTCTTTTAAATACAAGTTTTAAGCTTAAATAAAACAACGTTTTTCCAAAATGTGACGACTTCATCACTCAGTCACACTAGAGTTAAAATACGATGGTAGGCTCCTCTCCTTGCAACTAGGAAAAAAGTCTGCATTCAATTTTTTAAGCTGGTGGACCGATTGCAAGTAGTTGCAGACCAACTGTGTTGCCTGCGTGGCGCCCACTTTCAATCAAAAGGCGCCTGAGTAGGATGCCTTGTGGGAGAAAACCCAACAATACAAATCCAACTCTTTGAATCAACTTGAGATATTATGTCTGCTTCGTTTGCCATGAATTAACAAAGAAGCATGCCTCATCTGGCCATCAAACTGCTTGTCACTACTTGAACCTCTGGAAATGGAGGACTGTGTGTAAAAATGGCTGTAATTCTTAAGCTGAAAGTGTGGATTCTATTTTAGAAGCAGACCCTCGGGTTGACCCAGAAGCCACAGGAGGGATTATATATCTCGACTCTCGACAGTCGAGATATATAATCCCTCCTGGACTGGAAACTCCTCAGGATTCCCCAGGAGGAACTGGAAAGTGATGCTGGGGACAAGGATATCTGAAATACCCGCCTAAGCTGGTGCTACTTTTATGTCAGACCATGATCATTTATGCTCAAAGGAGGAAGAGCTTATAACACTGTAACCTTTCTGTTGAATAAAAGCATTCATTTTTTAATTAAGAAGAGATGTAAAAAAAAAAGGATAAAAAAATGTACCTGTGTACCATGTTAACCCCTCCGAGGTAGACGAGAGCTTTGCAGATCTGCAGGCTGAACAGCACTAAGGTTGTATTTGTCAGCTTTTCTTTGTTTTGAACCAAGTAGTGTCCCAGCTGCAAGAAAATCAATAATGCGTTTAATCAGTCAGGAATTCACATGTGCAACATCTGCTGTGGCATCCAGAAGCTACACTAGTTTAAAAAGAAAAAAGAACATATATTAAATGCATATTTTGTATAACCAATCAGGAAATGAGGACTAACCTCCCCATACTGATATAGCTCCATGACAATCCACACGGGATTCTCCTCTATGATTCCAATCAGTCTGACGATGTGGGGATGGTCGAGGTTCTTCATGATTACTGACAAACACAAACATCACAACTTACCAGGACAACTCTGTCAGTTACTGCTGGCACAGTTGTGGTGAATAAAGCAGCTGTTTTAGAACTCTTTTTCTCTGCGTACCTGCTTCACTCATGAATTTTTCCATCACGTCAGGTGAACAGTCTTTGCAAGTTTTCACTGCCACATTAACTCTTTCACCATTCTGTCCAATTAAACACATGTTATCGCACATTCACTTTGCGTGCTGCCATTTATTTCTAATGCAATCATGTATTTTATGGATGCTCTGTAACACACCGCGCTTAAACCCTTTAAACTTACAGCTTTTTTGTATACTCCGTCGTAGACTTCCCCAAAAAAACCCTCGCCGAGGATTCGGCCAAGAACAATGTCATTTCGGTCGATGCCGTATTTCACAACTGCAGAGCAACAGTAACATTTGTGAACATTAAAAAGTGAGTTTTCACAGGTACGATCCTGCAACAGAATTGAATAAAGACTTTTCCGAACCTGATTTTGGCCTTTCATCAATCTCACAGTAGATATCTGAACCTAAAAATGCAAAAGATCTCATTTTTATTGTCTTCATAATAACGTCACTATTAAAAGGAATTTGGTTTTTAACTATTAAAACTGTACAGCATAGGTTGCTAAAATTCTGAGCTCACCCATACTCTGTCTGAGCGAGCTCGTCTCTCTGCTGCTCCAAGGAAAAGACAAAATGGGGGAAAGCCTAAGTCAGAAATGTTCAAATTAGAGCACTGACTGCATAAGTCAGTAAAACAGCCACTTACCCAGTAGGAATTTCAGGTAGGGAGGTTCTTGCATTGGCATCTAGGATAGGAAGTAGTTATGAGAATCCAGATTGACTTTTAAGAATATATTTCAAACAGCTTTTAAGACAATGGTCAATTCTTAAAAAAAATATGTTGCCCTTTATTGCAAGTTTTAACTCCAGTGATGTCAAGAAAACAATAGATGAATCTTACACACCTCTATTTGGTCGGTGGATAACACTTTCATCTGTGTTGTTTTCCAAGCGGCAGTACCCGTCAATAAGATCAATCATGTTCTCAGCCGTAGCAACCGTGGCCACATTGACGGTCAGACGCTATCAATGAGGACAGAATGGCATGTCACAAAAATACATAGACTGAATGGCCAGTTTAGAAAATACCAATATCTCATCAGCCAATCACATGGCAGCAATGCATTTAGTCATGTAGACCAGCAAAAGCTCAAACATTAAAATAAGGTGAGCTAGGTAAGAAATGTGAGTTAAGTGACTGTGAATGTGGCATGGTTGTTGGTGCTCAGCGTGCTGGTCTGAGTATTTCACACATTGAACTTTACAGAGAGTGGTCCAAACAGAGAAAGTATCCAATGAGCAGCAGTTCTTTGGATGAAAATGCCTGGTTGACGCTAGAGGTCAGAAGGAAATCACCAGAGTTCGAGTTGATAGAAAGGCACAAGAAGGTGTTGAATGCATAAGACATCGAACCTTAAAGCAGATGGGCTACAACAGCAGGAGACCACACTATGTGCCACACCAGTCAGCTAAGAACTAGGGACTGAGGCTACAATTCACACAAGCTCACCAAAACTGGACAACATAAGATAGGAAAAATTGCTTGTTTAATGAATCTTTAATGTTGCTGCAACATTTGGTTAGTGGGGGTCAGAATTGGGTCTAAAACACATAAAAGCATAAATGTATCCTGCCTTGTTCATGCTGCTGGTGATGCTGTAATTGTGTGGGGGAAACTTTTCTTGGTACATGTTGACCTAGCACCAACTGAACATAGTTTCAACACCCAACACTTTTGCTAATCATGCCCATGCCTTTCTGACCACAGTGTACCCATCTTCTGATGAAACACAACATGTCACAAAGCTCACTGCTTTCTTAAACATAGCAATGAGTTCACTGTACTAAATGGCCTCAGATCTTAATCCACTAGAGCGGTGAAATGCGAGATTCACATCATGTATGTGCGCCTGACAAATCTGTATTAACTTTGTGATGCTATCCTGTTAATATGGATCAAAATCTCTGAGCAATGTTTCCAGCACCTTCACAAATCTGTGCCACAAAGAATCTACGGAGTGCTGAAGAGAAAAGACAGTCCAATCGAATACCAACGAGGTGTACCTAACAAAGGAAGCTATTGAGTGACATTCCCTAATATTTCAAACTATAGGGAGGAATATTTTTTAAAGTTTTGATATACTTACTTGCTTCGCGCCCTCTATGTCAAGATTTAGGAGAGCCTTGCCATCGTTCTGTGATATGCATTGTACTTTCTTAATTTGTTTGAAGTCAGCTAAAAACACAGCCTGCCACACAAAAGGAATGAATGCAATGATTAAATTATGATTGGTGGCAGGCAAGTTAAACCTGTGTGCAAGATTAACAAAAACCTAATCACGCTTACAGCTGAATCCTTCTGTGTGCGTTGGCGAATTCCTCTCCCACCGACGACCAGCTCCACCGACAGACTCCAGCCTTGCTGTTCACAAATAAAAACATTTGAAACATTAATACCTCAAACAGTAAATCTACAGATCTTGGAGTTCTGGACAAGCTTAACGAGGTCTATTTTGTTATTTATGAATAAGACATGATTCATTGCTCCAGTTGAACATCATGTTCCTGCTCACCACTAGTTCACAGGGGAAGGCCTCTTCATCGTAGCTGACGAAATCCTTAAGCGTCTCAAAAAACTTGATCATGCAGTCATCCTCCTTGAGTGTTGCAAATTGC
This sequence comes from Pelmatolapia mariae, assembly GCF_036321145.2. Classification (NCBI taxonomy): domain Eukaryota; kingdom Metazoa; phylum Chordata; class Actinopteri; order Cichliformes; family Cichlidae; genus Pelmatolapia; species Pelmatolapia mariae. The sequence goes on from NC_086240.1 coordinate 11,079,789, forward strand.
TGAAATGTTTGCTGAATCATCTTCCGCAGGGGCCTAGGCTGGATCACAGCCACAGAGATTTGAAAATGGTAAAACTTGCACTTTTGCACAATAGTGACTCAATATTAAATTGCAAAGGAAGTATCATAATTTGTGGGTGACTGTTTAGGTAGGACACACTAAGTCACGTTTAGAGAAATTTACCTTCATGCTGTTAATCAGCTGCTGTGGAAAGAAAAGGTCCAGGCCAACATCTTTTCTAAATTGGTAAAACAAAGAAAAAACCTTAGAAGAATAGTCAGAATTAAAAACATACTCTAGAGCTTAAAAGGCAATCTATTGTCGATGTTAGCTGTTTGTCAAACTATTGGTACTGGCATTAATAATGGCCAATAAATATAAATAAAAATTTCAGTTAAAGTTTTTTGGTAAGGAACAATAAATAGCTACACATATTTAGGGTGTCTCAAAGAAATAAATATATATAATATATAATATATAAATATGTATCGGCTTTTTAAATCATCATCAAGTCATTTAAATTTTATATTGAGCTTGCATCAACCGGTATGCAGCCTGTTTAAATTCGTCCTGATTTTTCTCTATGCTGTGACTTTTCTTACTTTTTTTCTTTGTCTTTTACTTAGTATTACATAATTTCCCTAGGGATTAATGAGGTAATCTGATTCTGATTTAATATTTAAAAAATGGTCTTTTAGTTCAATTCAAGGCATTTTTAATCATTTTTTTGAAGCTGAGGGCTCACAACCGATGAAGTGTCACTTTTAGGGTAATGTAATTAAACAACACCAGTTAAACTGGATTTAAAAGCCTTTAATGTAATATTAGAGCGATAACTCTTTGTACTGTGCAGAAAGTAAAAACTTACTCTAGCAGCTCAAAGTTAGATTTCTTTTCAAGACCTTTTGCATTCATGTCTTTGTAGAACCGCCTGTGAAAACAGAGTGAGAATAAAGGTACAAAATGATTAATAAAAATAAAGGCAAATGTGAGCAATTTAACTATTCTATAGCTTTTGATCATTCTATTAAATACAAAGCACAGCAACATGGGTTAAGTTATGAAAGAGCCTGCAAGAGCGAGACAATTGGAAAGTGTACAGTAAATACACCCAGTTCAGTCACCTCACACTCACAGCGAGGTAAGGAATGCAGTGACTCACCTGATCTCCAAACAACCAAGCTGCAATGCCATCCCGTCACTGACTTTATTGGCATGATACTGCATGTAATCACTACGCACCTATAATAACATGTCAAAAATTTGAGTTTTATGCGAATACCAACAAAACAATTCTAAATAGAACTTTAAACAAAGTCAGTCAGGACTCTTTAAATCAAAAGAAAACTATTTCCACCTAGAGTGATTTTTACTTGACTTTGCAGCACCAACCCAGTCTGTCATCAATGACAACAGGCTTCTTTAGTAGAGTTGGGTTGCAAAGCGGCTTGCAGAGGCAGCAGCAAATTTAGTAAGTAACACACTCTACACGAGATTTGCTAAAATGATGCACAGGATATCAGTTAAACAAGTACAATAGAAGCAGGAAGCTTTTTAAGACAGGATAACAAATACAGTTACCTGTTGGTAAAAATACACAAAAGTCGATCTGTCATCTTTGAATTTTTCCACAAAATTCACAGGAATGTATCTGATACGAAGGTCATATCTGTGCTCGAAAGGAAAATATAGATATCAGCTTACAAATAAAACTCAATACAATAAAGCTTAGAAAAAGTACATATGGTAATTACAGATTAACATCCTAATAGTCCATCAGTACCTCCACTCAGCTTCCAGATGATTGCTCTCATAGCGCTTCTCCACCTCTCCGACAGTCAGGTCTGGATGGAGCCAGTGAAGTTCTTCTGACTTCAGGTGCTTTAGCATGAGGCCATAGCATCCTGCGTGTTGAACGTTTGGCCCTAAACGCCCGCTGACCAGAATCGAACGAATGATAGCCTGAAGGTGAAAAAAAGAAGTTTAAAAAATACTTTTTGAAAAGATTTTTGGTCATCCTTCAGTTTATTGAAATTTCTGGTTTAAACTCGTTTAAATATGTAATGGCGATAAAATTATAACATTAAGTGGTGGAAACACGATTTGGCACTTCCCTTTTTGTCTTTTTTGACAATGAAATTCTCTTTCCCATATTTTCTGGGCTACACTCTCACCCTAATTTGCCAGGAGTTGTCACATTTGACCAGCTTGAAATTCTTGCCCAGGTTGTTGTTGGTGCAGAAGCACACTTTAAGGATTTTGACAGGTCCACCATCCCCAGAGAATTGTGCCTCAGGGCCAGCCTCCGTTTCATTTTGTCGTGGACTGGGCACCTTCCAGGACAGGGTGTCACCGGACATCACCTCATACATTGTCAAAGCTGGGTTGGCATCATCACATCAAAATCATCCTTTAAACAGAGAAAAGAAAAACGATACTTTATATACATGGTGCTTTTTTTTTTTAGATGGACATCTGGGTAAACAAAGGTTTAACTGGAAGAACTGAGTGATAATAATTTCTTCAAAAGAAAAGGACACACTGTTCTGTGAGTTGCTTCATTATACTACTACAGTCATGCGATGCTTCACTTTGAAGCTGTGATCTTTTGCCATGTGGCTGCTATGATTCATATCATTTTTTCTGAGATATCCAGATTACATTCTTTCTCAACCAGATTTCAAGTGAGGACCTGCAAAGTTTTGGAGTAAAACTAATGGCTGCTCTCAAACTGTTTTGAGAGCAACCATTCACAAACATGCAACAAAAAAGTACAATGAAATATTGAATTCTTTGCATTTTTATCTCCATAATATTTTGCTACTAAACGTTGTTTCTCTATTAACAACATTCCTTTTGCCACCTGTTAACTACCAGTTCATTTTCACTCTTTCCCTGCAAATGATTTGTTATAAAATGTGTTGTCTAAATAGCTTGGGAAGAAAGTGACTGGACTTCTTCGACTTTGGGGAGACATTTCACCTTTCATCCAAGAGGCTGCCTCAGTTTAATTCAATTCAATTCAATTCAGTTCAATTCAATTCAATTTATACAGCACCAAATCACAACAGTTGCCTCAATGCGCTTTATATTCTAAAGTAGACACTACAATAACACATACAGAGAAAAATCCAACAATCAAATGACCCCCTATGAGCAAGCACTTTGGCAACAGTGGGAAGGAAAAACTCCCTTTTAACAGGAAGAAACCTCCAGCAGAACCAGGCTCAGGGAGGAGTGGCCATCTGGCGCGACCGGTTGGGGTGAGAGAAGGAAGACAGGATAAAAGACATGCTGTGGAAGTTCTAAAACCAAAATAGTGGAGAGTACCTTAAGAGGACATTTTTAGAAGTATAAAGTTAGTTAGCAGTATAAACTCAACCACCTACAACATTTCCAAGCTCCTTGCTAACATCCTAGCTCCCCTTGTGGGGAACACACCACAACCCACCATGAATGACCATGACTGAAAAGAGGAGGTTGCTTACGACACCTCTTAGCCACCTACAATGCAGTTTTAAAATGACTTCCCAGAAGCTTAAAACCCCAACTCACGTCTTGTGTCAGGTGACCTCAATAGGTCACGTGATAGAGTAAGGCGAGGTCTCAGAGCGATTTCATGTGAAACCTCTGGTTGGTAATAACCCACATGTTTTTTCATACTTTGCCTCATGTGATGACGCACATGATTCATAGTGGGTCAACAACCCTCTTACGGAGCTTGGACCCTCTTAAGGGTTTAAATACCTGGAACTCCTGACCATTTGGTTTCAGAGCTGAATGAGCCGTCTTTTGGATGAGAGTTCAAAGAGTATACCAAAGTAAGACAGGTGAAACGCTCTCACGAAAGTAAGAGGTCCAGTTGCTTTCTTTCCAAGGTCCTTAGGCTAACCATGATCTGGATCACTGAGAACCTACACAGAAAACCTGTCAGGCAAAAGAATAACATATAATTCATGTTGCTTTGTTCAAACATACATTTTTAATCACGTGTTTATGGTCATTTTAAACTTTGTAGTTAAACTTTCTATTAATTTGGTGTTAAATGCCATTTGCGGTCCACCTGCAGTGACTACTAGCCCACATGGGAATGTACCAATGTTTTTAACACAACTGTTGGTATAAATATCAAGGTTATGCATATGCTTGGTATGCATACTCATTAAATAAAAAAAACCCTTGAATGTTAAAACTCCTGACAGCACACTGAGACTACAACTTCCACAGCCTCGCCAAAACTGGACAATAGAAGATTGGAAAAATATTATCTGGTCTAATGATTTGCATGTATGGAGGACCATAAGAGCCACGCGCATCGAAATAAAAAAATTCTGTGCTTAATTTTAATAAACTGATTTTTAAAATGCTTTTCAAGTCTTCATTTCAAAAAACATTTTCGAATTGCACTTTAATAAACTGCATTTCAAAAACCTTTTTCGAATTGCACTTTAATAAACTGCATTTCAAAAACCTTTTTCGAATTGCACTTTAATAAACTGCATTTCAAAAACCTTTTTCGAATTGCACTTTAATAAACTGCATTTCAAAATCCTTTTTCGAATTGCACTTTAATAAACTGCATTTCAAAATCCTTTTTCGAATTGCACTTTAATAAACTGCATTTCAAAATCCATTTCCCTTTCCTGTTCGCTCAGGGATTAACATGTGGATTAGCAGTTGGATTAGCAGTTGGATTAACAACTTCATTTTAAAAATCCTGCTGCTATTCAAATTAGCCACACCGTGGGATGTAAGGAGCTCTCTGATTGGTTGGTCAGACACAGGCTGTCTGCCTGGATTTTTCTAGCTCATAGTTTCGCCCTGCTAAGAAGCGTGTGTGCTTGTACAAAGGCCGTTCAGCCTCGGGATTTACACTCGGCTCGACACGGATATGTGAAGAATGAAGGGACCCTGCAGCGAAACGGAGAGCGCAACCTCTGACTGAGTGCCTGTTTACGCAGTCTGACCACCTGTTGAAGGTAACGTGCTAACATGGCTAACGCTAGCATCACCGCACGTAGCCCCGTTATTTTAAGGTCATCTTAGCTTATGAAAATTTTACGTCGCAGCTGTACGAGCTAGCTACGTGCTTTGTAAGCTGCTGTGCTCTTCACTGAATCTTAGCTTTGAATGTCCAGTATATTCTAATCAGTGCAATTTAAGCATTCACTGAACCTACAGTATCTACACCTGTTTGGCAAATGTGTGGTAAAGATACAGATAATGAAATTTAATTATTAATACAATATACATCATGAGAAACGAAAGCTGAAATTGATTCAGTTTAGTACTTTTCTCTGTATGCTCTGTGATTATAAAGGCCTTACATTCTGTGATATATACTGTAAATGATTTTCACAGAGGTCTTAAAGTACTTAAATCACTGCTGATAGTCTGGTTGTTTATATTTTCACGTTTTTGTGTCTGTAAGGCTGTTTGATGACGATTTGGACTCCTCTGGGAGATGAGGACACACCCACATCTGTTCCATACTGCAGCCATTGATGGTGTTGCGGCTCTGAGTCAGCTTTAGGCCATCAGATGCACACACTGGAAAACCAGCGCCTGGACTTCATGCAGGAGAGACGGCCTCAGTGATTTAGGTTCATAAGCTAGTTCAAACATTTCTGGCCTCTTATAACTTAGAATCCTTAATCTTAAAAGTGAATGCATTTAAAGCAGGAACTGCACACCTAGCCATCAGATGTTTGGCAGCATGAGTACTGTAAAGTTTTGTAGGGCCCTTGTTAAAAATTCCACAAGCACCACACCACATTTGTCATATACAGTTCCATTTTGTACAGTACATTGTTGAAATTATAAACTATATATTCTAGTTATCCACTTGTCAGTAATTTTTGAGTAAATGGATGTCACTGATAAATCAGTGGTGATTCACCTGCAAATGTTTTTAACAAACTTTGTTTTTTGTAGAATTCATCAGCAGCTGTGAAGAGATGTATTTGAATATCTTCTGGTTCCACTTTTCCTAACCTGGAAGCTGAGGATGGCTGATTCCTGACAAGGACACGCACCTCAGCGCTTATCATGGGTGTTACATCCTCTGTGCCGCAATTCCAGAGAAAACGAGAGAGCAACGACCACTCATTAAGACCAGCCAGAAATCTGTCCCTTTCTGGCAGCTGTGGAAACTTCCAATAAGAAAGTTTGCATTCTTAGAACAATGCTGGGTCGTGTGTAATGTGTCATCATATGAGGATATTACATTTTGACTTAATTCTGCTCAATCAAGTGTTTTGTTCGTTGATCCAATATGGCAGCTTTGTATTGTGCTCCAAGTTAAAACTCATTGTCCTCATGAGCACAACATCTAACAACTCTCCTTAAAAAAGTCGATGGACTTTAACTGGACACAATGGTTTCCAGTGGGAGATACATTCATCACTCACCCGTGACACTGGAGAAGTCACCTGAGTGAGTGATAAAACAATTTTCCATGGAAAATCCAGAGGAACTAAACTTTGTTGTTGTTTCTCTGGGCTCAATTTCAGCCTCAGGAGCATCTCTCAGAAGAAAACCGTTTTGCAAATAATCAGATAAAAAGACTGTTGAACCAGGTGGTATTCTCTGGAGTTTAAGACCAAAACTGAACTCAAACAGTGAATTGGTGTTAGACTGGAATTCATAAAATGAATAGAAATACTGCTGAAGCTGAATGATTCATTCATGTATATATATATATATATATATATATATATATATATATATATATATATATACATGACTTTTTTTCCCCCAATTCACCAGGTCTGTAAAGTTCAGTATGACTGTGGTACATGATACAAAAGAATAAATACAGAAGAATAAAAACTTTATGTGAATAACTTTACTCTTCTTAAAAATAGCTCATAAAACAAAAGTACAAATGTGTACAAGTTAGAGACTTCCTCATTAAGTTTACACTCTTTTGGAGTGATTTTAATTGTATGTTAAACAGAAAGAGATTAGGAGGTAAAGTAGAGGATGCACAGTCCATCACTGAGGCCGTCCAGGTGCTGGTTTTCCAGTGTGTGCGTCTGATGGCCTAAAGCTGACTCAGAGCTGTAACACCATCCATGGCTGCAGTATGGAACAGATGTGGGTGTGTCCTCATCTCCCAGAGGAGTCCAAATCGTCATCAAACAGCCCTACAGACACAAAAACGTGAAAATATAAACAACCAGACTATCAGCAGTGATTTAAGTACTTTAAGACCTCTGCGAAAATCATTTACAGTGTATATCACAGAATTTAAGGCCTTTATAATCACAGAGCATACAGAGAAAAGTACTGAACTGAATCAATTTCAGCTTTCGTTTCTCATGATGTATATTGTATTAATAATTAAACTTCATTATCTGTGTCTTTACCACACATTTGCCACACAGGTGTAGATACTGTAGGTTCAGTGAATGCTTAAATTGCACTGATTAGAATATACTGGACATTCAAAGCTAAGATTCAGCGCACTGTGTTAGAGGCTGGGATTTGATGAATTCATCATATATACAACCTTTGATCATCATTTATGTCCAGTTGAGAATGAATCTGTGCACTCACATATTAAATGAACTGAAATCAGTAGTGTGATCTCCAGTCTTGATATAAGGAATGAGAGAACTGACAGCTGTTATTTTAATCAACCTGTCTCAGTTGTTTTAACTCTTAAGTATCACAAAGTAATGTGGTAACATCTGGACTGACGAGTTTACTGTCAGCATTTTAATCGCTAGTTTAAAGGCTGTAGGTTACAGCCATTGCTCTAACACTGTATAAGTGTAATGTGGCTCAGTGCTGGTTCTAACAGTCTGAGCTGCTTCCAGCTTTATTTGTGAAGAGCACAGCAGCTTACAAAACATGTAGCTAGCTCGTACAGCTGCGACGTAAAACTTTCATTAGCTAAGATGTCCTTAAAATAACGGGGCTACGTGCGGTGATGCTAGCGTTAGCACGTTACCTTCAACAGGTGGTCAGACTGCGTAAACAGGCACTCAGTCAGAGGTTGAGCTCTCCGTTTCGCTGCAGGGTCCCTTCATTCTTCACATATCCGTGTCGAGCCGAGTGTAAATCCCGAGGCTGAACGGCCTTTGTACAAGCACACACGCTTCTTAGCAGGGCGAAACTATGAGCTAGAAAAATCCAGGCAGACAGCCTGTGTCTGACCAACCAATCAGAGAGCTCCTTACATCCCACGGTGTGGCTAATTTGAATAGCAGCAGGATTTTTAAAATGAAGTTGTTAATCCAACTGCTAATCCAACTGCTAATCCACATGTTAATCCCTGAGCGAACAGGAAAGGGAAATGGATTTTGAAATGCAGTTTATTAAAGTGCAATTCGAAAATGTTTTTTGAAATGCAGTTTATTAAAGTGCAATTCGAAAAAGGTTTTTGAAATGCAGTTTATTAAAGTGCAATTCGAAAAAGATTTTTGAAATGCAGTTTATTAAAGTGCAATTCGAAAATGTTTTTTGAAATGCAGTTTATTAAAGTGCAATTCGAAAATGTTTTTTGAAATGAAGACTTGAAAAGCATTTTAAAAATCAGTTTATTAAAATTAAGCACAGAATTTTTTTTTTCGATGCGCGTGGCTCTTGTGGTCCTCCATACACAAAAACACTGAAATCCACTGGAAACCAAAAATCAGTGAGTTACTGACTAGCGACTATAACATCATTGTGTTGGGCATTTTCCATCCTGTTTTTAATTATAAGAAATTGGCTTCTTTGAGTTTTATTAAAGGCTAACTTAATCATTTGAAATTCTAGGAATTCTGTTTCTTCTCATTTGTGTCCAGTATGCTATAGCTAGCAGGCAGTTAGCTTAGCTTTAGCGCTATATATTGGCCTGTCACAAAACTATCAGTTTTGCCATATAATTTGTCTTTTGATTTCAGATGTAAAAACCTTGTACATCAAAAATACTTGTAGTAATTTGGAAATATTGCAGTTGTCTGACACAGCAGGCCAGACTCTATAATGTGGATTTTCTGCAGCACATTTAGCATAGTACACATCTCAGCTGAATGGATGGTAGCACAGACTCAAAGGTGTCAGATTCAGACCCAAAAATCCAGCACCAGTGATGCTCTGTTTAGTACAATGACTGGAATAACTATCTAAGCCTGAAGGTGGCAAAATCTGCCTACCACCAAAACTGATAAGATATGCTAACTGCCTCCTGGTCCATCATTACGTTTAGCATACAGACCTGACATTCTAAATCCAAAATACTAAAAAGCAATAAAGACCCCTCCTATAATAATTGTTAATGTTTTATATATGTTTTTTTTTTTAAATCTAGTAAGGTTTTTAGGTCTCGTACTACGATTTGCTCATGAGATTGGCATAGACTATATACATAACATTTAACTAAATCATAATTCATTTTTCAGTGTTTTTTCTTAAACCAATTTTAATGGTTTTGAAGCCACTGGAGCTTTTTTCAGCTGTCACATGACTAACACACCAAGACAGACAACCAGTCATGCTCATATTCCCCCTAATCTAGGATCGCCAATTGACCTAACAAGCATTTTGGGACTGGAAGGAATCCACAGTGTACCTTGAGAGAGCAAGAGGAACAGGTAAACTGCACACAGAAAAATACCAGCCGGTCGGCGGATTCAAATCTGAGACCTTCTTGATGTGAGGCATCAGTCCCAAACACTGCACCGCTGTGCTGTCCTGAATTAAAATTATGGCTTGTTAAAACAACATGCAATGATAAAAAAAAATAAAAAATCCTTTCTTTTTCATGTAGGAATATTTATCTATCCTCCAAGAGCAGGTAGGAATATTTTTAAATGCATTCGAGCAACAGGAGATTCTGCACTGACCATTTGGTGATCTGAGATTTTAACAGTTCTTATGGCTGTGATAAAATAACAGCTATAAAAACACTTTTGGAATTAGACGATAATTTGTTCGCTGTTCTGAAAAGCAAGGGTGCTGTACACCCTGTGACCAAACAGGTTACGTGACACAGATAAAGGCAGGAATTACCGTGTGAACAAAAACTAAATAAATAAATGCACAGAAGCTCTTACCTTCTTATTCTGCCTGACCAGTCAAAAACTGAGGGCTCAGCAGAGCAAAAGAAACTAGCTGCAACATGCGTACCTCACAATACTGTCGATCGGAAAAGTGTCTTCTGTCTGTCATGAGGTGTTTCCGTACAACTGAAACTCCACGCTGTTAGTCCGTGAGGGAGCCGAGCAGCGTTAATTCTTTCAGGGCTTTCTGCTGCTTTTCGACTGTGTTTGTTAGCCTGAGGCCATGAATTCCCCAGCAGGGCTGAGTGGGTGTGTTTGTGTGTGCGTGTGTATGTGTAGAAAAGAAAAAGAGAAGATGAGTGTGAAGCAAAGGCGGCATGTTACACCATCACCTGGGTGTGGGCGGCCTGAAAGAGGGGTTCCAGGAGACAGAGTGAAGTTTAAAATTACTTCCAAGAAAAAGCATCCATGGACTGAACATGTGGATTCCACTGATTGCTGTCAGTAAACCTAAACATTACATACTGCTACAAATGGCCAAACACCATTGCAAAATCCTTTGTGACAAAATATTTGCATAAGGCTTATTACACAGTATACCATGAAGGGTTTGACGTCACACGGTCAACAACAACCACAACAACAGCAACAACAAGACAGGAAAAAAAAATCATCGAAACAAGACCACTGGTTGTCGTAAGGTCTTAAACACGCTGTTGGGCAAGCGTGTGAGACTAGATTTAGTTTTTAACACTTCAACACACAAATCAGGAACAACGAGGCACAGACATGGACAGGTCCCTGTTTAAACTGGGCTTCTTACCAAGTATAAAGACTGGCTTTAAAAGCCAAGCAAACTATTTCTGGAAAGAGGCGAGCGTTAACAAAAACTTTTTGTTTGTTGGCGGTGAGTCACAATTAATAAAAAGAAACAAAAACCTGACAACACACAAATATAGTCAACTGAGAACTTGTGTCACTCAGATAGACCAATTTATAGCTTTTTAATGATTTCAGTTCCTCTTATGTAACTGCAGATTACTTCCTTCTGACTTTCAGACTGATGGTAAAAAAAACTATGCTTTTTTTTAGGTTTTTGAATTATTGTGATGAAAGGAATTTGCCATTTTTTTTTACAAGTAATGAAGAAAACAAGTTTCAATTCAATCATTAACAAAAATAATTTCCCACAAAATGGCAGGTTAGATTTGTTGCCTTTCTTTGCTCATTTTACAATCAGATAGATTAGATTAATATATCAATGATGAATTAATAAATATAGAAATAATGTTCAGATACCTCAAAGTAAGGTCCTGTGCGCTGTCCTGTAAACTCTCTTGATTATATGAAAAGAGCCATCCAATTCTAGACAAGGACAGTAATGTCAGGCAGAATGAGCTCTCAAAAAAGTCAACACACACACACAAACACACACTTTTTAAAAATCCCCAAGTAAAATCACAAAATCACAGACAACCATGAAGTCTTTTCTTCTGATTGTCTGTAAAAACACTCTGTTTTTTTTTTTAGTTTTTTGGTTCATAAGTGAACAAAAGTGACACTTGCCAGGCACACACGTTGTTGCCACTCACACACTGTCATGCTGGCACTTGAGTTGTTATGGTAACGACTGTTCTCTCGAGGGAGTTTTTTTTTTTTTTTTTTTTTTTTTTTAACACAAACTGAGAGCGAGGTGGAGTGAACTAACTCTTTCAACACTCATCCACAACAGAGGCCTCAGCGGGACAATAAGTGGAAATATTCATTACCGCAGACAATTATCTAGAGGAGTTACTGCTGTATGTCTCCGCTATTATTCTGCTGGGATCTAATGAAAACAGCATCAACTGACGAGGGCGTATGGACGCTGATAAATGAGAAGGAAATTCCACAAGAAAATGAGTGGCAAGGCAGAAACTTTAAACAAGGCTGCACTTAGAGGACAGTGGAGGGTATACAGAAATGCTAAACTGATTCTGCAATGCAGTAAGTCTCAGAGAAATAATGGCCACCACCACGCAGCTGGGGAATGTCTAACACACTGTAAGGTTCTTTTGATTATTTTTATCCTTTATTTTTTATGTGAAAACTTACTTTTTTCCACGACCTGGCTTTTTGCTAAGTTTAAGCTTGCATATAAAACTTTACTCCTGTTTACATTCAGTATTTGGAAAGCTCCCATCAGAGTGAGACCAGTAACACTTAAGCTGCAACTCCAAGTTCATTAATCAGTTAGTTGCTTGAAATAAAAACAGTCTCTTTTCATCGTTTTAAGGATTAAACATCTTTGTTCAAGCTTGTGAAGTGATCTGTGTTATATAATTGTGGAAAAATAATGGTAGGTTTTTAGTCCTTAATTAATTGTTCATTAGTAAGTATAATATCAGTAGTTGCCGTTCAGTTCAGTGTTATTTATTTTGCACCAAATCACAGGGACAGTTAACTCAAGGCACTTTATACTGCAAAGTAAAGACCCTGAAATAACAGGGGGGGGGGGGACAGCAATCAAAAAAGCCTCTCTGAGCGAGCAGTTAGTGACAGTGGGGAGGAAAAACTCCCTTTTAACAGGAAGAACCGTCCAGCAGAACCAGGCTCAGGGAGGGGGAGCCATCTGCTGCAACCGGAGTCACAGATACCAATCCTCATATGCAATTTTTGGTGCTTTTATTTCATGATCTTGAGCACTGCCTTTCTTGAACAAAGTTCAAGTTTTCAAGTTTATAATTTGCAGTAATTTAAAGTTTGTTCACTACATTCAACCTCTCCTTTTAGCTGTAATCTTTCCTATTCAGCATGCATCTAAATGACTCCTGCATTACAGCAAACATGTAGGGTTCTATTTAAAGATAGTGACCATATCTTTTAAATTACTGCTGGAGGTTCATGTCGTCTTTTCTTTTAATAAATGAAAAGCATGCTTGGTTGACTGACTTGCCCGTTGAAGAATATCCCATTTCACTGCCTTGAATAACTTGTCGGTTTGCACTGGTGCTGGTTTGCACCTTGTTGTAAACTCTCTGTATTTACATTCATGCAGACGCCTCCATGGTAGATACTGACAATGATACACCTATCTCCCTGAGTGTGTTCTTGACCTCTTCAGATGCTGTGAAGTTATTTGTCGTAACCATGGAAATAATCCTGTCATCACACACATTAGTCATCTTCTGTGGTCTTGCAGGCCTTTTGGTATTGCTGAGGTGGCCAGTGCATTCATTGTTTTTTAAGAATGTACCAGACTGTTGATTTGCCTGCTCCTGAAGTTTCTGCAACTCTCTGATAGGGTTATTTTGTTTTTCAGTCAAATGACTGAATCCTTCACTTGTACTGACATTTATTTGGGCCTAAGTGAAAAATTATAAAATAAAAAAATCTAGTATTGATATTAGTTAGGCTTTCTACTTTGCACATCCTCTGACGGCCTCTCGGGTTCCTTTCTAAAGCAGCAGCAGCAGCAGCCAGACAGCTGTGTATATGGAAGACACTGTGTTTCCCAAAATCTGTCATGACATGCACACCTGACAGTAACATCCATTCCTTGGACAAGTCTCATCACATGGTGTTTCTGGGAATTGGTATCGGAAAACTCTCACCGGTCATTATCTTACCTATCTTACCCTACATTTTTTACTATGTGTGTGTATATATATTAGAAAAAAAATCTTACTCTTGATATCTGACAGTAAAAAAAAGTTAATTCCTCTCCTGTAGAGATGATAAAACTACAGCAGCTATTGTGTAACCTCTGTTCCTGGTGGAAACACAGCGCAGGCAGGCACTCGGGCAGGCTTACTCTCTAAACACATTTGTGCTGAGGGTCTGCATATTGCAACGTCATGACCCCAGGCACTGGAATGCGGCGGGCTGCCTCCTCACCTGCACAGACATGCTTTGATAATGAACAAAGTTTTCTTTCTATGTGAAAAAACAGCAGCTAGGACTCCACAATCTGCCGTGACACTCAGCTGCTTATCCTGAAAACACTCTTGCACAAGCCTCACATTTTTTTCTCTTTCCTATCAGTCAAAGAAAAATATTGTAAAACTCACGTTTGTGGATAGTTTAAAGAATGAAAATGAATAAAACAAATTCTGGATTTGCATGCTTGTGCAATCTTATAAATGTTGGCCAATCAGTCTTTTATTAACTTGTACAGTAAATTTGGGCCTATGGCAAACACTCGGATTAATCATAATGGTTTGTTCAGCAGTATCTGGAAACCCCTGTGCTCACAGAAACATAAACACGAGTTAATCTTTGAGTCTTACCTGATTCTGATTGAACTCCCCTGAGAATAAAAGCTTTATGGAAAGTACAATTCCTCCCGGAGAGCCCTGGGCACGTCAGCTCGCCTCGCGCGCTGTTAGTCGAGCAGAAGGGGCAGGTAGCCACTCCCTCACCTCTGGAGTGCTGATCTAAGGTGAGCCCACTTCCTTATTTCAGGAGTCTTTCATGATCCGGGATAAATAAACTGTCTCCCCAACAGTTTTGAACTGTTTACGACCCAGGAATGATTTTTGAAATATAATACATAAGCAAAGAGAAACCGAGTTCTTTAAAATCAAATCTGCACAAACCGTCTACTGAAATATTCTTATATTTATTCTCTCCCGTCTAACAAACTTTGTCCTCTACGTTAAGTCGCCTTCACTGGTGTTATGTTGTAGCTAAATCTTCTGAACACCAGAGGGCGCTGTACGCTCAAAAATATCGGGCTGACGTTAAGCTACAACCTGCAACCTGCAACTATTTGTATAAGCAGATATAACTCAAGTCCTGAATGCAGTTGTCTCATGCGACCTTAGATCAGCTATTATTTTTTCCTTATATAGATCATGTTATAAAAAAGTGGACTCGCCTACACTGAAGTTTCCTGTCGAGGTTTTTGATTTCGCTGATTATAAGCAGAAGGACAGTCTTTAGGATAATACAGGTTTGAAGGATGTTTATCTCCTTTAAACCCTTTATTTAGTTAACGCATACATACAGTCCAAAGCATCACTTTTCTTAGCAGGATAGCGGTGGGTTTGGAGCCTATCCCAGCCCCTATCCAGGGTACACAGGGCTAATTTAGAATCACCACTTAACTAATTTCCTCCCAGTTGGACTGCTGGAGGAAACCAGAGCACGTGCAAGCTCCACATAGAGGTCCCAGCCAACCAGCCGCAATGAGGCAAATGAGCCAACAGTGTTTACCACTTACCTATAATTTTCTTTAGAAAGGTAATTCAATCTAGGGACGGGCGTTATAAGGTTGCTCGATCTATAAATGGTTACATTGTTCCATCCTTGTACAAATTAGTGCAAATACAATTTATATTTAAACAAATATACTCACCGGCCATTTTACTTTTGCACTTGGGTACACTGTGGTCATAAAGGGGTGGACATGGTCGGCAATTATATTCAGGTAGGGTGTGGTTAAATATGCCCCACACTATTACACAAGCAGCACACTGTACCGTAGAAAAAAGGCAGTTTTTAAATCTGTGCTTTCATCTTTTTTATGCCACTTTCTGACACTTCTATCTGAGTGTTAACACAGAAATAAAGATTCTTCAGACCAGGCAATGTTTTTCCATCTTTGTCCAGATATGATGTAGCCTCAGTTTGCTGTTCTTAGCTGACAGGAGTCCCACCTGATGTGGTCTTTTGCTGCTGTAGTGCATCTCCTTCAAAGTTCAATGCTTTGTGTGTCTTCTGCATGGCTTGGCTAGTGATCACACCATTGTTGTAGCTAAAGGCAACTGCACTAAACTAAACTTCTGTAGAAGCAGTCTGGCCATTCTCCTCTGGCCTTTTGACATCAGCAAGGCATTTTCTCTCAGAGAACTTCCTCTCACTGGATATTTTCCCTTGTTCAGACCATCCTCTGTAAACTCTAGAGATGGTTGTGTGGAAAATCCCAGCAGATCAGCAGTTTCTGAAATACTCAGAGCAGCCCACCTGGCACCAACAACCACTCCACCTTCAAAATCACTTAAATCTCCTTTCTTCCTCATTGTGATGCTCCATTTGAACTTCAGCAAGTTGCCTCAATTGTTTCTACATGCCTAAAGGCATTGATTTGCTTTAAATATAATTGGCTGAGTGGATATTTGAGTTAATGAACAGTTGATCAGTTATGTCTAATGAAATGGCCAGTTAGCTTAGGCACATGAGTGATGTGTTTTTGAAAGTAACTTCCTGCTTGTTGACTCTGCATAAAAAATATGTACGCATACATGTCATACATATATAATGAAGGTATAACAAAATACAGCTTTTTAATACATAATAACAAATAGCAGAAGGTTTGTAATTCTAATATCACATTACATGCTTACAGAGAAACACTGACTAGGACAGGGAATCATATTATTAGCTCCTTTGCTGCGCACTGTCAAAACATATATGATACTCTCCCTCGCACACCTCTGACTCCCAAGGGAGTTGTGCAAAAGCTATTCTGCATGAGCATGTCAGAAAGCCAGCTGTGTGCTCTCTGTTTCCAAATACTGGCACAGCTCCATGCAGAGAGGTGGCAACCCAGCAAGGGCACAAATAAAGGAAGCGGGAGCTTTGATGGTAATGATTTCATGGCAGGAGTCGGGGGATCTTAAAAAGTCAGAGTTAATGATCGCAAACCATTGTAACTGCTGACTCTTACCACTGCCTGTCTGCCCACCGGTGGCTGCTACTGTCTGAATGCATACAAATCTGAGCTTAATGGGCACCTGTTGGAGATTCTTGGCCTTGACTCTGCTCCAGTCTGCTGGATAGTGGGTGTGGTTTGGTCCCGTTCTGCCCCAGACTTGAACTCCCTTACAGCTGTCACTGTTCCACACAGCTATTCCAAACCCTCAGGCACAGAAAAACAGGACTGGATGCTACAGCAAAGAAGAAAAAAGGGGGAGGGCTGGGTGCATAAAAGATGTCACTGGCAAGTGATAAAATGTATATGTTTGATAAATATGCAGCAGTGAGGATGAGCATTGTGTCAAATATAATGAAACCTAAAGAAAGTTCATTCAGAGTTCACGCTGGTGACAATGTTGATATTTAAAAATGTGTCTGAGAAGCAACTTTTTGAGCCAGTTTTACTCACAGCCAGCTTTCAAAATACTGTATAGGGAACAAAAGCATTGCCAAAAGAGGGGACATAAGCAATGCTCGCTGAAATGTTTTATAGAGTTTTTGGACAACACTGGAAGTCTACACAAGGAAAGCACAGCAGTCTGGGTTGTTATTTTTTACTTACAGTTCCTTTTCCATCCACACGGGGTTTCATAACACACATTACAGGATTCCTGAAGTACAGGCAGTTATATTTAAAAGCGTTCACACTTTTGCCCAGAACATCTGACTGCCCAGAGAGCAAATATTTCTTCACAGGCTGAACTTGTTTGACTTGCCCCTATTTTTAGAGCCTGCTCTTTTATGAGAGATGAACTGTTATAAATGCTCTAATGACTCCCACTCCTGTTCAAGCATCCCACTCTAATGACCACAGACCCCACCCTGAACGCTTGCTGTGCATATGGTTAAGAAAGAATGCTTTGATGTTACAGGTCTCCCCCTTTCTGGCCCTTTGCAGAAACACTAAATCTACCTTCTGTCTGCTTAATAACGTCTGAGATATTTATCTTTCCCTTGATGGTCATCAAGCCCATATTCCACCACTTGTGACCCCTGAGGTCACCGCTCTGAGTAATGGTCAGCTTTGGCTTGTCCCTATTTCTCTATTTGCTCACCTTTTGACTCATGGAGTGAACATCTGCAAGACAAAGAGAACAGCAGAGGAGAAAAAGAAAAAGGGGGTGTTGTTTGATTTGGGTAGCAGGTGTGTAGGTCCTGGGTGTTTATGTGTGTGTGGGAGTATGTGTGCCCTGTACAAAACTGGTCATTGAATCCCATCCAAACTCAGCATGGGGTCACAGTTCTCACTGAGGTGTGAAGTGGCCTGGGCCAGGATTGGATTATAAAGCTGGCCCCGCATTACAATAAAGGTGAGAAGCAGTGGGGGGCCCCCTCCATAACAGCTTTAGCAAACAAGTTAAAATGCACAAGAACACCCCATGCATGTCCTTAAAGTAGTGTGCTGAATGGAGACCTGTTGTTTAAAAATGATATACAATTAAGAGCCTACAGGGGAGGAGAGTAAGGGTCATAGTGGTGATTAAATAGGTTAAATAGGTATAGGTTCCCCATAATAAAAACATCCAAAAACAGCAGGGTGTTAAAGATAGGCTAGGCTGGAAAGAAATATGGCTTAGAATGGGCTGATAACACACAAAAAAGACTATTTTTATTTTCACACAGACCCATAAATAAAGATTAGTTGGATTTTATGTGGCTTGTCCTACAAGAAAATAATAAAAAATAAAGGAATTTCAAGAGAACAAGTCATAAACATAAGT
This sequence comes from Pelmatolapia mariae, assembly GCF_036321145.2. Lineage (NCBI taxonomy): Eukaryota > Metazoa > Chordata > Actinopteri > Cichliformes > Cichlidae > Pelmatolapia > Pelmatolapia mariae. The sequence continues at coordinate 11,098,180 of NC_086240.1, forward strand.
GTTTTTGGTAAGTCTGGCAGTGTGACCAAGATTTCGTGCTTAAATGCAAAAGTGTTGCACTTTACTCCTTAAATGAACTCTGAAAAGAAAAAAAAAACATTGACACATTAATGCTGTTAACAAATCCAGCAGACACTGAGCAACATTAGCATTCATTTGGAAGTCATGTTTCAGTCCATCTGATGAATGCAATTAGCCGCTCTCTTTTTTATTCTGTTTTTAACCCCTGACCAACTGGCTTAGCTGCCCTACTGCAGAGCATTTAAGGAGTCATTGGTTCCATTATTAATGTAAATCTGTGCATTAGCACAAAGTTTCCAACACGTGTATATTAATCACTGCTTTCATTGAGCTATAAAACCCGAACTGCTCCGAGTCCAGCCAGAGTGAACGGGGCACTGATTTTGTGACTCATAATATGTTAGTGGGATGACTCACTGCTATAATTCCAGGTCACACACGTGTTAGAAGTGATTAAATATTAAATTATTCTGGGTGTAAAAAAACCTTTGGTTGCATGTAAAATCACCACCCTCCTCCACCTTTCTTCGGTGCCAAATAACAGGGCTGTAAAGAGCAATGACAAAGATGGATTCAACTGCACACGAGAACCGACTTGACATATTTACCTGTCACCTCGCTGCAGCTTTGACGAGGTCTAAAGGCATTTGTGGGATGTCATCCAGAGGGGGCATATTCAGGGAGTGTTGGGACATGTATAAAGGGGAGTGATGGCATGACTGGCATGCTTTGGTGTGTTTTAGTAGCGGCAGCTGCCGAGGTCATCGAATGGTGTAATACCATGACAGAGGTCAATCCTTGCACTGGTAAACCAAGAGATATGACCAAGGCAGGTCCCGCATCCTAATGGGTGAGAGTAATATAGCTATGGAGTTAAATATGTAAATTTAATTCAATTTCGATTCAATTGTATTTATTTAGCACCAAATCACAACAACAGTTGCCTCAAGGCGCTTTATATGGGAAGGAGGTGGGAACGAAAAACTCCCTTTTAACAGGAGAAAACCTCCAGGTGAACCAGCCTCAAGTTGGGGTGAGGGGAGGGAGACAGATTCAAATGAATCTCAATAGTCTTTAGGAGTCTTGTCAGTGAACACTCAGCTAATCTTTTCTCTACTTAAAAATGAATATACTCTCTCGGCCACTTCATTAGGTCCACATTAGGTAAAACTATTCATTGTCGCAAATGTATAATCAGCCAGCAACGTGGAAGCAAGTCGGTGTATTTAGGCATGTAGACAGACTCTCTTGTCAAGAGAACCTGCTTTAGTTCAAACTGAACATAACAATGGAGAGAAAAGGTAGCTCTGAATGTTTTTGGTTGTTGGTGCCAGATGGACTGGTCTGACTATTTTAGAAACTGATCATCTGCTGGGATTTTCCCACACAACCATCTCTAGAGTTTACAGAGAATGGTCTCTGAGTGAGCTTGATACCAACTGATGCCACAGCCTACCTGAGTATCATTGGTGTCCATGCCTATCTCTTTATGTGTAATCATCTTCTGATGGCTGCTTCCAGCAGGATAACACGCCATATCATAAAGCTCAGATCATCAGTGTTTGCCACTGTACTCAAATGGCCTCCACAGTCACCAGATTTCACTGAGCGCCTATGAGATGTAGTGGAAGAGGAGATTCACATCATGGACGTGCAGCTGACAAATCTGCAGTAACTGTACGATGCTATCATGCCAATGTGGACCAAAATCTCTGGGGAATGTTTCCAGTACCTTGTTGAATCTGTGCCATGAAGAACTGAGGCAGTTCTGAAGGCAAAAGGGTTCCAACCCACTTTCAGCAAGGTGTACCCAATAAACTGTCTGGTGAGTGCAATGTCTAGTTTTCTTAAAGTCAAGGTGAAGCAATTTCAAAAATATAAAAACAGATTTTTCAGACCACCTTTGCACTTAAATTCTTTCAACTTGATAACCTTCTGACTGCTTGAACTCAACATGTTAAATTAAATTCCTTAAAATCATCCTTCCCTGCGGGACTACCAGAGGTAGTTTGAAGAAAATACTCATTAACTTCCTGGAATATGCACGGGTAAGGTTGTTTCTTCTCTTAGCAATGAAAACAAAGCAAACCACAATGATGGCTAAGTCACTGTCCTTGTGCATTTGATACCAAATTCAGTCACTCCCTAGTATGTACTGAGTAACTGAGTCCCTTCACATGTTGTCTTTGTACTGATCTGGTCCTCTAGGAGGTGTAAGCATGCCGAATCAAGAAAAAATGTGAAATTAAGGAGGAAAAAAAGGACTATACAAAGGAAACCATCCCTGTAATTTTTTAATTTCCCTTCTCAAGTTTTTAAATCAGTATTTCTATTGTGCTGCAGTCCAAGTAAACAGCTTGGTAAACACCAGCACATTTAATCAGCTATTTTAAAAAATGTCTACTTTAAATGTCAACTACTGTGTTTCAAACCCTATAAATGACCCAAAACAACTAACAAAGCTTTAAAACTGTGTCTTTCACTTTTTTTCAGCATTATTTTATTATATTGTTTTCGCATTGTATGTACAATAAAAGCAACATATCTCCTGAAACTGAACTCTTTTTTTTCAAGCATAAGTAAGTGTGATATTATCAACAGCAGACGAGGAAAAGAGTCATTAAATTGTCAGCGATGAGGGTTTTTACTTTTTTGTTGGTATGAAGCGTCAAAGAAGGAGTGCAGACAAACATCCTCTCATGTTTGCCTCTCTCTCTCTCTTTCTCTCTCGACAATGCTTTCCTGCACACCCTCACTCACGCCTTCTTGGACATGCACGCAAATGAACACACTCCCTCCCCACACAGCTATGGAGAGAACAGAGGGGGGAGGGGCACCAATAGGATGATGTCACCTCTGTAGACAGCTAAAGCTGAGGCTTGAGATAATGGTGACATTTCAGGAAAGGTGATGTCATTCTTCCACTGCCGCCTCCTCCTCCTGCTTTCCTTCCACTCCTGGCCTCCTCCCTTTCCTCCCCTCCCTCCCTCCTTCCCCTCCCCATCCTCGGTGCAGGTGGCTGGCCAGGCTCTTTGAATCCCAGTGCAGGAGAATTAGCTTTTGAATAGGGACAGAGCAAAAGAGGCAATGTGAACCCACCCCCCATGCTGTGCTTGTAGCTGTGATGTGTGAGACTCTTAATGTGTGTGGGTGTCATGTGTTTGAACGTGGGTGTGATGTGTTTTAATACGTGGGAGTGTGTGTGTGTGGATTTTGATATGGACATGCCTGTCTTTTTTTTTTCTTTCCCCACTCTTTGGGATGTTTTTTTAGGATGCCAGATTGTATATGAGTGGTGGTTTATGTTGTTAAAGCCTACACATCACTTTTAATGTGTGCATCTGCCAGCATGTGTACAGACTCGCATGTCTATGCCGACTGTGTGCACGCACGTGCATGAAGATGGGATTTCTGCCCTCGCTCTATCCCGGTTTCCCACCGAGACCAATCAAGCACAGAGCTGCCAGGCTGCAGGGCTGGTTGGCAATGGGTCCTTCACTGAGCTCCTCACCCTTAGGATCTGCTCATTTAAGGTTTCCCTGGCTTCACACAACCCTCATTTCTCTCCAGAAATGTAATATACTGTGTATTATAGTGAGCAGTTATGGCTTAAGTGGTTTTATCCTCTCCAAAGCCTTGTGCTGGTTGCAAAAAAAAGAAAAAAAAAAGAAGAAAAATAAAGTGCACTGTGGGAGAGTTTTATTCTAAAACAAGATGCCCATGAAAAACAAAACATCAATATCTATCATCCGCTGTAACACGTGATCGCTGTATTCAGTGCTATAAAAAAGCAAAACAAAACAAAAAACCCCCCTCAACTTTACTTCCAGAAAGTTTAATCTGAAGACTTACAGGCAATTTGCATTTTTATGGAGATTTGGTGAACCTGCCTCAGCACACTGGGCCGATTGCCATAGATAAGTGATGCTTCAAAGCCCAGAGGCTGCTGCACCTCTAGTCTTACCGCTGAGCTCGAGGCTGCTCACCAGCAGTATTTTTATCCCTGAAAACTCACCGCTAGTGCACTGCACTTTCACTCTGCCAAGTTCTGCTACGCCGTCTTTCTTCCCCTGTCGAGAGGACTCTAAGCAGCGTGTGTGAGCTGTAAACAAGTTCCCACCCCCCACCTACACTGCCACACACACACACACACACACACACACACACACACACACACACACACACACACACTCAGGCTGTATCTGGGCAAAAAGAGCTTTCTGAAACCATAAGCGTCTGTCTTATCATATGATTGCTTTTTGTATGTCACACACTTGAATTCCCTTAACACCTAGAGGAAGTCGACCAGAAACAGGAGCACATGTTACAAACTGCAGAAAGACAAAAACTGTCCACGGATGAGAGTGGAATATGAACATGAGCGATAACAAGGCAGCATGGCAGCTAAACACTGCTGAAGTCTAACACACGCCACTTTGTTTCTCACACTGTATAGCTGTGGAAATTCATGATGTGTTTCTCAATTCTGAAGCTTTTAGTCCCACTTCCTTTTTAGATGTTTACATTTAAGGCTGTGTACTCTAAATGCCATGTGAGCAAGTTTTTGTGTGCAAATAACAACACAATAAGGATGACTTACCTTATAGCTGCATGACCATTACAGCTGTGACTTTTTATGTAACATTTATTATAAAATTTGTTACATCGTCAACACTGACATCATCATATGACATGATAATGACATGGTAATTAATGTGTAATAGCAGGTTTGCAGGCTTCACTTCCTATGCAGCAAAAAGTTGATGATTATGTTTTCATAGAGCTTAAGCGTGCTTCGTTAAATCCAGTTTGCCAAATCAAACACAACCACCCACTCTTGCACATACTCTTTCTCACCTCTTTTGACCTCGTTTTGCTTTTTTTCACCTCAAGAAAGAGAAGTGCACCTGTACATAGTGGGAGATAAAAGTAAATTACCGAACGGCGATGCGCAAAGCATTCTTTATGTGGCTGCCGTTGTCTCAGCTGATGAAAAGCTTTCCATCTTCAGACTTGGGGGGGGGGGGGGGATTCATAGCAAAGGAGACACAGTGAAAATATTTACCATACTCAGAGCGAAAGGAAATTGCTTTTTCCGAGTGTTGACGGAATCTAAAGTGCTAAAACCTTTCAGCATTAAGTGAAATGAAGAGGTTTTCGATGTGTGATGTGCAACAGCCTTTTATATTATATGAGTGGTTCCACATCACCGTGTCTCCCCAGGGATCCTGTTTCAATTCTGACATATACATCATTTTCAGTATGATTGCCTCATGCTATGTGTGAAAACTGTGCTGATGACTAACAGCATGCAGATACTTTTTTTTTTTCCAAGCTAATGTACAGCATGTGCTGCTGAGGTAAAACTGGTTAATCATTCATAGTCTGTTGGCTTGTGACATTTATGCACTCCTTTGGGTCTATTAAATACCAGCATTTGACTTTTGGAGAATATAGAGGAAATGAGAGTGGTGCGACATGTGACGAGAGGTTGTTTTAATTTGCCAAAACAACAAACAGGTGCACTTGCACATGAATTAACTCGCGCCCCTGTTTGGTAAACATAGTCAGATGTAATGACAGATGGCATTTTCAATCTAGGAACATTGGTATGTGACACAGTGGTAATCATGAACGGAGGGTCCCCCGGGATGCAGCACTGTCAGGCTGATGGACTCATTAGACACGCATCAATGTCTGTAAGGAGTGGGCTTGTTTCTATCACCCCTGAGCTGTTTTCAGCAGAGTTTCCCCGCACTGGATGGATAGCAGGAGCGCTGATTAAGATGCATAGATATTCTGGAGCACCTGAGGAGTCACATAAGCACTCTCAGGTTTCCTGTACTTTACGCTAATAAGTCACAGCACAGGTACAGCGCTTCTGGGGGAACTTTCTAGGTAATCAGTTCAAGTAAGTGAAGACAGAAAATTTGTGCCACTGTCTAATAAGGCTACTGGCTTTAGTTAATCAGTTACTGATGTGCACAGCTTCACACAGTGTAGCTTTTAAATTCTCTTCCTCTTTTGTTCTTCTTTTTTTTGGCTTTTTGATTCCCCTTGATGACCCTTTAGAAACTAAGCAACATACTATTACTTTTTTATTATCTCAGAACATTCCTGACTGGACACATGATGTAATCATATCATCAGTTGGAATTACATATACTTCTAATAAATAAATATAGAGTTAACTTGAAGACATATGAAAACAGAGATCAAAGATGGCAGAAACATGGATGGTACTGGAGGAAGTACACATGCCTATTGATTTTCCAATAAATTCTTCCCAGTCAGTTTTGGTTGTACTTCCAGGTATTTTTTTTATTTTATTTGTAACTTTAACAATATGACAGGATTCAAAGGGAAAACTGAGGAACATGGAGCAAAGGCTTCAGGGACATTTTGATTCCATAACCAGTCTCTTGCATATCCCTATAGCAGCTATGGTTTTGTAAAGTGTTTGTTACTCATCTAAAAACTAATATATGGTTAAAAAACAAAGAATTAAGACATATATGCATATTATGATAAAAAGCAAAACAAAACACACACATCACCTTTAAAGTGACGTGGCAATGTTCAGGGCTAAAAAATACACCCAGCACCCAAGTACCAAAAACAGCTTTTCCGAATGTCATCTTAGCTAATTTACATGAACTGGATCCCTTTTCTATGGATCCATAACTTATTTCCACCACAGATTTATTTATTTATTACTCAACATTTTGGGTTACTATCCTAAAACTTTAAATTATGACTTAGTCAGAAGTTTCTGCAAAACAGTTAACATTTTGAGATAATAACTCTAAATTTTGCCTTTATTCTGATGGTGTTTTTTTTTTTTTTTTAAATCTCCGGTGGCAGAAACAAGCTTTCATACCTGATGGTGTTTGTGGTGTTATAGCTCATGTTCCTACAGCCTGTCCATGAAGTCTGTGCCTTGGTTTTGGTAAGTTCTAGTAAATTTTAGCATTTTATTTGTATTAACTTAGCACTAATTAGCAAGTATCTGTCATTATGCTGAGTTGCAATATGCTAGCTAGCTAGTTTGACTTAGCACTTTACCCACTTGTCCCTAAATACCACTTTCTGGTTTCATAAAGGGATAATAAAAACTTTAAAAGTTGCAAACCAGTGGGTGATGTCCATCTCTTACCCCTGTGAAATAAAAAACCAAGCAGTCATGTTGTGCTGTCTAAAATTTATAACTACTTAATTAGCAACTTTAGCATGTGCTAAAGGAGAAATTATAAATGCTTTAAATGTTTTCCTACCTAATAAAAATTTTTAAGAAAGTCTTCAAAAAGGAACTTTGAGTGATGTAAGTGTACACTGATAAGAATAAGAGGAAACACAAACAGAACGAAAAAAAGGAACCAGAATAAAAAAATAGGAAATACTTTATTTATCCCCAAAGTTGATAAATGACTGTGTTGCAGTCATTTTAAAAGTTACGCTAAAGAAGAAACTCAGTGAAATAGCAAACATATAAAGGTGGGGGAAAAAAGAATGTATAAATCTGAATCTAAAATGAATGTAGGTATTGTAACACGAAGTGGTGAAAAACAGTCATAACAGAGATTTGAAAAAGACTTTAGTCATGTAAACTGTAGATAGCTCTAAAATGGACTAAAACATGGGCATCTGAAGTTCAAGCTTTATTGAAAACAGCAAAGCAAAATGATTTTAAAAACAAGCAATTATCTACACACAAGGAAGCAATGCAGAGAGAAAATGATGAGGCTTAAATAGGAATACAAGAAAGTAAAAGACCAAAACAACCAAAGCGAATATGCAGGCAGCTACAAAGGATTTGTTCTTCGGGGTTCTGGAGGTTTTCATCAGTAGTGCTGTGAGCTGTAGTCTGCCAGAGGAAGCCTGTGTCTAAGCTTAGTGTGCCTTTGTATAAAAAGAGCACATAAATGGGTGCTTTCAACCCCATAGCCTGAAGTCATACATCTCCTTTCCAGCTCTGTTGTTATCATGCAACCTATGACACAGCAAAAACTCAGGTCTAATCACAATGTCCTCAGACTTATTGTAGTGTTTCTTCCGGCAAAGTAAAAAACAGCCCCGAATGTCCCATGGGGTTATCAGAGGGAACCAGTCTTTCCATGAAACTCCTGGCAAGAAAGCAAAGAAGTGAGTTTCCTAACATGCCTTTTGTGTGTTTGTGTGTATAAGTACAGATTTTGGCCCTTATTTTATAAGTTGTAAAATATTAGGTTATTAATAGCAGTTCAAAACAGTATCAGTTTGAGCAAAAACAATTGTAAGGTTGTCATCATGTTAAAAGGTCTCAAACTCATTGACAAAGTTTTTTTTAGCCACTAAGGTCACTGACATTCCTGAAGTGGAGTTCCCCTGAAAACTCTGACTAAATGTAAAAGGAATGCTGTGATGCACTGGTCTGGGCCCTTTCCATTCATGATGCCACCCAACATTAACATCTGAGTTGTGGCCTTTTCTGTGAAACTTCCCCTTGATATGTGTGTGGGTGTTTATGAACCACAGGTGCAGGTGCTCCTGGAGAGTCCCAGAGGGGTCCCAGAGGGACACAACGAAAGAGCGGCTTAGGGGGTGACATCATTTTAGGTGGCCATGTCCCATTCATCACAGAAGCCGAGGCGGACCGCTGCAAAGTGTGTGGGTGGTGGTGGTGATGGTGGGGTGGGGGAGGTGTGGGGCGTTATCCTGATGTCATTGTTTTTCTTTGCGGTGACCCTAAAGTCTCATCCACCCACCTAAAAATGGGTGAAAGTGTTTGAAGCTATTTCTGCCAACCCACATGCCTCTCCCTTCACTTAATCCCGAGCAAACATGAACTTCCTCGTCTAAATCAGGTGAGAACTTCAAAGCGATGGGTCTAAAAACATTCACGACCTGTAGGGTTTCTCAGGAAAATGAAGTCAGCATGTGAATGTTATGGCAGTAATTTAGTCTGGAAAGAAAACAAGGTACACTTCTGGAAAAAGAAACCCTAAAATCTCAAGGACTGAAAACGTTCAAGCATCAATGAAAAAAAGTGCTATGAATGAAAAACAACAGAAATAATGTCAAAGGTCATGCATTACATGGGACCTATTGCTCCCATCCAGATTTTTTTCATATATTTTTTTTGCATATTTGTAGCACTTGCATGTTTCAAATCTTCAAACAAATATTAGACAAAAAATAAACTCATTAAATACAGAATGCAGTTTTTTTTAATCATATTATAACAAAAAAAAAAATCAAAATCAGGAAGGATGCAAATACTGTATAGGTTCACAATATTTAAGTTTGAGCCACTCATGTGACACAAGTTCAATGGCTTATGAGTAGCGAAGGACACTAGCTGGATGTGAGAACTGTCGCAGCAGATGGTCGCCCCTCCCTGAGCCTGGTTCTGCCAGAGGTTTCTTCCTGTTAAAAGGGAGTTTTTCCTTCCCACTGTCGCCAAAGTGCGTGCTCATAGAGGGTCATATGACTGTTGGGTTTTTTCTCTGTGTTTTATTGTAGGGTCTACCTTACAATATAAAGCGCCTGGAGGCGACTATTGTTGTGATTTGGCGCTATATAAATAAAATTGAATTGAATTGAATTATATTGAGGCAGAGTAATACATTTACAAAAATACAAACAGCAGCTTACTGCATGGATAAAACTGCTTTTTTTTTTTAGTTCTGTTTGAAACAGTGTTATTGGGTTCACTGTTAAATAAACTGGATCCCAGTAAAAGCAGGTATCATCTGGAGCCATGGCTGAATATCGAAGGAAGTTATAAGCAAGATCTGCTTTGTGTAAAAGACACTGTAATTAAGTGATGGTGTCATCCGTAACATAACCCTTTTCATGGGTTGTTTACATGAGTCTTTTGATCCTGCACCAGTTGTGCTACCAGGGTGGGGCACGCGCTTATTCATAGACAATAACAAGAATCATTCAAGGAAGATTTCAGTGTGAATGCTTCTGTGGAAAATTGCTGTGAACTGTGCAACTAAGTGTTTGAGTGTGCGGTGCTTATCGAACAAAAAGGCTTTTAGGCAAATGTATTTGTAACATGTATCGATGTCACAGCTTTGATGCACCCATATGTGTAATTTTCAGACCTTTTATATGCTGAAGTCGAGTCTGCTTTAAAGAAACATTCAATCTCATAGAAAACGAACATAAATCTTGCTGTTTTGGGATCTAATTTTAATCTTAATAACAACTTTAAGGCAGAAAGGAAAAAGTCCCCAAAACTCCCTTTTTACTGCAGCCACACAGGAAATGAGGTCATCTCCTCTGCCGAGTCATTTTAGCAATGGCCGAGCACATGACATCACTGAAGGTTTCTTCACACTTGGTTCCCCCCCCGGTGTGTGTGTGTTATTATCACTAAAGTCAAAGATGAACTTATACTTCACTACTTATACAGCTACTGTACTCAAATATTAGCATTTATAATGTGACTCCTTAAAAATATTTTAAATATATTCCTGCTAATTGCATCTACTCTGATAGTTCAGTGTAAAACATCAGCAGTCACAGTCGCAATTTTGTTTTTCTTGTTATGTTTCTGGGGGAAAAAAAACTGCACATTCCTTAACAGTTTTTTGCCTTAGTGACAGCCCGACCTATCCCTTTTTTTACATTCTGCATAGAGATGTATTTCCACAGCTGTACACTCTGTCCTCATCCCACCCAGATCTGCACTTCCTTTCTGCACTGCTACAAAGCAGAAGCAATTATGCTGACAGTTGCCTCTCTTCAAAGTCTCTTTAACGGCACGTCAGTTCCTGCTTCCCTTGGGACGGTTACTGGGGGAAGATGAGGAGACTGACTGTGACTGCCGGCTATGTATGGACCAGCGAGCTGCAGCTCATATTCACTATGCCAAAATCTGCACATCCTCTCTCAAGTCAGCAGAGACACATTCGCCTTTGTGAACTCCTCAGTTTAATGCATGACTGTCACAGCTCTGGATGGTGGCTGTGACAGTCATGCTCTAAGCAGAAAGACATTATCTCCAGCCGTCGCTGCTATTCACATGCCTACCTAGTAACTCTATTATTAACTAGACAGAACAGAATTCTCTCACAATTAAAAACCCCTGCCATGGAAACATCTTTAAATATTTCATATAGCTTGCTGCTCTGCTCATTAAGTTGTCATATTTTATGCTCCCAGCATTACATCTTCTCTTAATTTTTAGGCACTGATCTTAAACTTTTATAAGTGTGTACCAAGGGTGGATTGCTGTGAAATTTCTCAGGGGAGAAATCCAGTTGGATAACCGTATATTTTCTCTGGTGCCACTATTTGAGGCACGATTTCTTGAAAAAAACACACACCCTGAATTCATCCATCTTCTTCAGCTCAGGGAGGAAGGTGCTGCAACTCACCCAAGGTGTCATAGAGTGAGAAGGTCACTAATCTGTTCACACATAGTGACAGATAAGTGTTCACACCTTTACACAGTTTTGAATGTGCAGCTAACCTAACACTGTTCATTTTCTTACTAAGCTAACTACTTTTACACTCAAGGGGTGACATCCCCAGGCTTATGATGCTGACATCAGTGACAGAGGCGATTCTTATAACAGTTTAAAATGTTAAGTTCACCATGCAACAAATGACACTGAATTTAGGTGTCGATAAACCTAAATGGCTCTAAAGTGATTTCAAAGTGCTTTAATTCGTCTGCCATTCACCGGTAATGATTGGATTGCGTACTGTTAGAAAGAGGGAATTAAAGAGTTTTACATGGTTGCTGATAGGCAGCATAACAACAGCAGTGGCTGCACTAACTCCAGACATGCTCACAAAAGTATTGGACGAGTCTAACTATCGTATAGAGATATGACGTGCATTTTTTTTGGTACAACCTGTACTATTATATGCATGTGGAGAGGAGAACTGTGGTCTAATTAGATCTTTATTCCAAATAGAATCGTCAACAGAACTCCATCACATTGTGCAGTACTATTGCGTCCAGTTTTGACCAGGGATATGACGTCAGGTCAACCATGTTTGCTGGGTAGTCTTGCGAATTATTGCCTTTATCTCATCCCGCCCCCATTCCCCGACACATGTGGATGCACTCAGTGAATTAACAACAGCCCCATTATTCTTCACTGGTTGCGAGCAACAGGAATGTGGTGGTCGTCGAATGCATATGGTCCTTGGCCACAGGTGCATTCCCAAAACTGTCTGTCTGAAATAGAGCCTCGTGTGCTGGCATGACGCAAGTGCTATAATGATATCAATACAAACCTGGTACAAATGTAACATCTGCTGCCCATGTGCTGTGTGTAGCAGGTTCAGTCACCCAAAGCCTTTGGGAAATGAGGAAGGAAGCCAGTGCAAAGACAGTAAAATTAATTCGCAGCTCAGTCATGCAGCCTCCTCCTAAATTGACCAGAAAATAGAATTTTGCGAGCATAAAATTCCTGCGTGGTAACTGGATCATTTCTTAACACTGACTGACAAATTTCAGCAAAGCTGCTGCTGAGGGGTACAAAATGGCATTCAGTGTATTCTAACATTTGAGGTGTGAAGCATGGTGGGTGTTAGTTAAAATGTTTTGCGCTGAGGCTCTACTGTGCACCGACTGAGCCATTGGATAATGAATGTCTAATTAAGACGAGCTTAAAATTATTCAAAACATGCTTGGGACTGCCTCATTTCCTTTGGAGGTATTCCCTAGCTCTTTATTTTCAGGAAGATGGTGGAAATCGCTGGCGTGCTGTGTGTCTGTGTGGCTTGTTTAAGTGCTGCAACTTAATGTGAGGGGCGCAAAGACTGTCGTTAGATCTTCAGAGGCGCTGACAGATCAGAGGGCGGCTGTCACACCTCCAGGCAGTCTTTAGCAGCACAGTGGAGATCCTTCAGTGCTGCTGACCCCCCTGAGATACACCATGGCTGCCCAGGACGCTGCACAAGTGTGATAGATTTCAAAGTAAGGAGCGGCTGCTTCATTGATTTCACTTGCTGTAACTCTGAAAGTCTAGCGGGTCTTTTATGTCTCCTGATCCAAGACGTGATAATTGATTTGGTTGATAAATGATCTTTGGGAAAGTTTCTATGTAGGTCAGAGCTGAATAAATAAATGAGAAGCAATTAAAGTTACAAAGTTCCCAACATTTGTATAATTAAAAATTCTCTTCCAGCATGCTCAGCTTTTAATTATACCATAATAATAACCGTGCAGTTAGTCTCAAGATGATAGGAAGAAGTACTAACAGTGTTTGAAAGAATTATATGGCCAAACATCACAGAATTATTTTAATATGAATAGACATATTTATCCCTTTCTTTGCATTTCCTCCTAAAGTAATTATTTGCATGAAAATACTACATCCTGTGGAATCCAGTGCATTTGTGTGGCTGTGTTTGGAAGAAAAAAGACCGAATTTCACTGTCTATTCACAGACCTGTCCGACATCTTTCATTTTTTCCGGCTCTCTCTGCCAGTCCTTTCCGGAGACAGTGATGTGCTTAAAATGCTGAATGCACACTGCTTTCAAGGAGACAATACCTTTATGTTTTATTTCCTGGACTGATTCCCCCTGGCTGTGAAACATGGCTTGGTGCTCTGCTGTATCCAATTAGCTTCACAGAGACAGCAGAGAAGATCCTCTACAGGCCAAACAAAAAAGTTGAATAGGTCATTTCACGGATGAGCATGGCGTACTGCTTATCCCTGGCAGAAACTGAAGGATATGTAAATCCCTGTAGCTTTGAGGGGTGACGTAATGCCAAACATAAAATCTAAAAATTATGACACCTATTTGCCTATAAGGAGTGCCTGAGTTGAAGATGGAGCTTATTATTGACAGGGAGGATTTATGGTTCTTTAAAATGAAAGCTTTTAAACTGGGTGAGTCATCAATGAGCAAGACCATTTGGAAAGACCCTTAAGCATTATTTGTTTTGAAGTCATTCCCTCTGACATTAACAAGGCCTTCGCAAAAACTGAGAAAACTAAGATTGCCAACTTTTAGCAACTTAAAAATTACAATTCTCGGCAGGAAGTAATGACTTTAACAATCTTAATACAACAATGTCAAGTTTATTTTACATTTAAATATGTTGCATTCTAATGTCTGTTCTAATGTCTCTAATGTTTGTTTTGCTAGGTTTCCTTTAATCTCAATCTTTACACTTCTTAAAGACTCAGGTACATGCATGACCTCACATTTAAGATTTCACAAAGGAATATTCCCCTATGAAAAACTCTCTGATTGCTAAGCACCATAAGATCTTATATTTCCTCGGGATAGCAAGAACTCTGGGGACTCACATTAGCAATTCATTTGGGGAACATAGTCAGCTTATATCATACAGGACAGAAAGTATGCTAGCTTAAATGAATTTGTAAAAACAATGCAAAGAGCAGGAGAGGTGGTGCAACATAATCCTAGTTTATCAGGAAACTCTTCAAACTTTTCTCTGACTTAATATCATGCAGAATTAAAAATTTAATTCAGTTCAATTATTTATATAGCACAGTAACAATCACAATAGTGGCCACCTCAAGGTGCTTTATATTGGAAGTGAAGCCCAACAATCAAATAAGGTCCTGTGAGCAAGCACTTGGCAATATTGGGACAGAAAAATTCCCTTTTAATAGGAAGAAACCTTTAGCAGAACCAGGCTCGGGGAGAGATAGACCTCTGCTGTGACTGGTTGGGGGTGAGGGCAGTGAGATAAGGGCAGAGAGAGACAGGACAAAAGACACGCTATTGGAGAGCGCTAGAATCCGTCAAATCTGTCTTCGTAATCCAAACTGGGAACTGGTTAGCAGAAGGGCCTGTTAGCTGAAAGCTCTGCTCCCATTTGAAAACTAGAAACCACAAGTTAGCCAGCAGTCTGAGAGTGATGTTCTCTGTTAGGATAATAAGGTACTCTGAGAATTTTAAGATGTGATAGACCTGATTACTGCATGTGAGAAGGATTTTAAATTCAATTTTGAATTAACCAGGAGCCAATAAAGAGAGCTAATATGGGATAAACTAGTCTTTCTTCTACCTGTCTGTACTCTACCCTTTTAGAGGAACCTGATATTTATGAATTACCATAGTCCAGCCTAGAAGTACTAAATGCATTTACTACTTTTCAGCGCCACTCTAAATTTAGAGATATTGCACAAATGCTAGACTGCAATCCTATACATTTGTTCAATATTCACACTGAAGGACATATCCTGATCAAAAATGACTCCAAAGTTACTCATGGTGTTACTGGAGGTTAGAGTAATGTCATCTAACGTAAATATCTGGTTAGACACTGTGTTTCAATTACAATGATCTATTTTTTTCTGAATTTAGAAGTGTCTTTAGAAATTCCTGCAATTTAACTAATTAGTGTGTGTCATCTGGTTAGATAAAACTGGCTTCATCTGTATCGCAATGAATATATGCAATGTTTTTAATAGTATTGCCTGAGGGAAGCATGTATAATGTAAAAATTATTGGTCCCTGAACATAACCCTGTGGAACTCAGAGACTTACTTTTGTGTGTGAGGAAGAATCCATATTTATATACATAGACTGGAATCTATCTGACAGTGCCAGTTCATTTAATACCAATAGCGTGTTCTACTATCTGTAGTAAAATACTGTGGTCAGCAATATCAAATGCTGTGCTAAGATCTGACAGGTACAGGAAAATACCTGTCAGATAGGAAATAAATGGAAGGTTTAGATATCGGTCTATAATTAGCTAAGACAGCTGGAGCTAGTAAGGGTTTTTAAAGTAATGGTTTATCGGTCTAAAAGAAACCAAATCCATTTCTAAAGCTGGCTAATCAAAATGTTGTGTATAGGGGAAACTTTACCAGTGAGGATGGAGGGATTTTCCTCCTGTGATCTACATCTTTCCACCTCTGCAAAATTGGTAGGCTGGTGGTAGGCTTGTAACAGTCGACAGTGGAAACAACAATAAAATAAGAAGCTGATTTGATTCCAATAGAGGTAGAGATACAATAGTGATGAAACTGCGTAGAGGGGACCTGGATTATGTTCTGTTTCAACTTTTCATTAAGCCGAAAGACACAGTTGTTTCATAGTGAAAACTACTGCTAACTAAATAAAAGAGAAATGGAAAGGATTCAGAATGTCATATTTAACCAGAGTCTCACCAAAAACACTAGAAATACTCCTGCATGTTGTCAACAACATGCCTGATTGTGTACATCAGAATTTCCCACAGTGGCAAGTTCTGCAACTCATCTCTTCTTGCTGAAAAGTAGTTGCACTGGGACTGCCCCGACCCCCAGTCCCAGCCTTTGTTTTTATCACAAATCACACCCTAGTTATATCTATTGGTTTTATCTGTACAAAAGCTGGAGTGGAAAAAACAGTGACTTCCCCAGTTGTTTCCGAAATCACTTCCTATTTTCTACACAGCGCATTACATTTCTGACACCATTTCATTTAGCGCTAGAATTTTCAGCGTGTGATTTTATTCACTATACATGACCTTCAAAAATCCCCCCCCCCCCCCAAAAAAAATAAATAAATAAATAAATGAATGAACACATAACTTTATAGCCATAGCCACAGCAAGAGCTGCTATTAGACAAACAACAAACAAGATGAAACATCTTTTTTAATCTGCTTTATGGCAGTTTCAAACAGCACAAAACTTGTGTCCAATTAAAATGTAACCATGTTAGATTACATGACTGTAGAGGTACATAAACTTACTAATATGTATATTTAGGTAGGGATGGGTACCGGTATCCGGTGCCATAATGGCACCGGTTCTGACATAAACGGTAGTAACCAGACCGAAGAGCAGCGCACATTTCGGTGCTTTATATCGGTGCTTTTTTTTTTCCTGAGCTGTCATACACTTTGGATTCTAGCCAATCATTTTACCTTTGCGAGCGTAGTAGGCGGGCCCAGATACGTACGTTCTTTTAGAGCAGAGCTACAGATTAAAAATGCCCAAAGCGAAGCGTCAAAGTCTGGCTGTACTTCACAGCAAAAGATGCAAACTCAGCAGCCTGCAACAAGTGCTTTAAGGTGATACTGTGCAAAGGAGGTAACACCTCGAATCTGATGAAACACCTGGCGACGTATAGCATTTTGTTAAAAGCCGAGAAATGCACCGTATTTGATAGCTTGCTGCGAGACCTCCAACCGGCACATCTACTGCGGGTGTGGTGCCTGTTATCGGACCCGGAGTTAGCAACATCCCCCAAGAACCCGAAGAGTAGAGTCCTGGCCCCTAGCCCTGCCAGTGTAGCAGAAATGATGAGGATGATGATGGCAGCAGCAGCCGTTCTTCTCTGCGTGAGTAGCTTAATGTTGTTCGTGTGTAATTTACGTTGAATAGGCTAAATTAATGCATGTAAGGTGAACTAGCAAACACTGTCGTAGTTAAATGCAGCTGTCTTCTTGTTTGATGGCAGATACTCCCTTTACCCTGGCCAAAAAGGCTAAAATGACCAAAGAAAAAGTGGAAAACAGCTAAACATGAGAGGTTTTTGGACAAAGTTTGTTTTTTCCATTGATTAAGCACTGCTTCCAGCCAAGAGTGATACCATATATGCCCTATAGCTGCAGAAAAGTTCAACATTGTTATCTTGTTACAAAAAAACAGCTGAACATGAGAGGTTTTTGGACCAATTTTGTGTTCTCCATTCTTTAAGCACCGGTTCGAGCACCGTTTAAGCACCGGCACCGTTTCAAAAGTACCGGTTTGGTACTGGTATCGGATAAAACCTAAACGATACCCATCCCTATATTTAGGTGCAACTTGCTAGGGGTTGGAACCCATTTTGCCTTTAGAGCTTAATGGCATTAATTCAACAAGGTGCTCAAAACATCCTCACAGATTTTTGTTCATATTGACATCATAGCATCACACAGCTGCTGCACATGTATCAGCTGCACATCCATGATGCGAGTCCACTCTTCCACTACATCCCAAAGATGTTCTTGGACTGAGATCTGGTGACTATGGAGGCCATTTGAATACAATGAGCTCATTGTCATGTTCAAAAACACAGTTTGAGATTATCTAAGCTTTGTGACATTATTCGTTATCTTGCTGAAAGCAGCCATCAGAAAATCGGTACACTGTGGACACACAGGGATTTACTTGGTCGGCAACAATACTCAGGTAGGCTGCGGTGCTTAAATGATGCTCATTTGGTGCTAAGGAGCCCAAAGTGTGCCAAGAAAATATCTCCCACACCAATGCACCACCGCCTCCAGCCTGAACCTTTGATACAAGGCAGGATAGATCCATGCTTTTATGTTGTTGAAGCCAGAATCTGACCCTACCATCCAAAGGTTTTAACAGGAATTGAAGCTAATCAGAGCAGGCAACATTTTTTCAATCTTGTCCATTTTTGGTGTGAGCATGAGAACTGTAGTCTCGATTTCTCGTTCTTAGACATAGACATAGACTTTATTTAATCCCACTCTGAAAATGCGAATCAGAGACATATTAAAAACATAAAAATAGAAAAAAAAGAACAATAGTGTGCAAAAAAGCCAAAGAACTATACTATGTACAGATGGTTACTATATAAATTAAAATACACCAGGATTTTTTCTTTTTTATATGCACACATGGTACAGTGGGAGTGATACTAATAAACATGTATTTTTAAAAGCTATTTATCCTGTGTAGGTATTATACTGTCTGACTGTTGTTGGGATGATGGACCTGTGATAGTGCTCAGTCGTACACCGTGGCTCTAACAGTCTACTGCTGAGGGAGCTGTTCAGGGCCTCCACCGTCTCATGCAGGGGGTGACAAGTTTGTTATCCTTAATAGACATTAGCTTGGCTAACATCCTTCTCTCACTGACCTTCTATGTTGCTGACAGACGTGGAGCCTGGTGTGGTCTTCTGCTGCTGTAGCCCATCTGCTTCAAGGTTTCATATGTTGTGCACTGAGAGATGCTCTTCTGCATACAATGGTTTTCTGGCTATTCTTCTCTGACCACTGATATCAACAAGGCATTTCTGCAAGAGAACTACGGTTATTTGGTATTTTCTCTTTTGTGACCATCCTCTCCTCTCCCCCTCCTCTTCCTCTTTTTCTCCTAGTTGATCAGCAGTTTATGAAGTTCTGCTGGCTCATCTGTCACCAACAACCAAGTCAGGCTTCTTTCCCATTCTGATGCTTGGTTTGAACTTCAGCAAGTGATCTTAACCATACATGCCAAATTTTTTTGGGTACCCAGCATTAGATTAGATATTTGTGTTAATGATCAACTGATTATTAGGTGTACCTAACAAAGTATATAATTATGACTGACCATACATTGGCCACTGGTGGTTTGGGCTTCTAATGGTATCAAGGACACCATAACTTAGCCAAAAGGAAGGTAAAATAAAATTCTGACACGCTTCATCGGGATGCCATAAAAAACTTCCAAATTGTCGCAGGTTGCAGTAAACTACTTTAAACTCATGAAACAGAACATACAACTCAATCCTGACAACCTAGTGTTCTCTTGCAGTGTTCAGTTCATATCACAGTGCTACATGAATAATGCTTCGTCTTTCTCGCCTTACTTTCTGCAAGTTAAAAAATACTGATATTTCCACCACTGCTTTCCAATCCTATTTATACCCATTCTTTTCAATGTCTCCAAACTGTTAGCACTGTGCACCAGCTGCACAGTGACACGTGTAAGATGTAAGCTCCTGCATTTCTTGCAGGAGTTTGTCTGTGTGATAAGCTTAGCTTTTCGCTAATCTCAGAATGTTTATTTCCCTTCAGTGTGAAGAAAGCTTTTGTAGCAGGGCTTTTGTGTTGACACAGTTTAAGCTATAGCTTCACAAAACATTTAGTTGCACTAAAAATTTGACCTTCACCTCTAAGTAGAGACGCAGGCTGGTGACCAGTAGCAGTTTACCTCACCTCTTATAGCTAGGAGAGGTTTTATCCCCACCTTCCCACAACTGTGAATTTATAAGCAATGGATGGGTGGATGGATCTTGACTTCTAAAACTTATGTAGGCAGTGATACTTTACATTGTTATGAACTGAAAACCTTCTTTCTGGTAGGTTCAGTGCATTGTGCCATTGGTAAAGAACATTTTAGCTCTGAACAGCAAGTTAAGTGAAACATTCACTGTAGAATGAGTAACACAGTGAAGCATTTATTGTTGCAAGCAAAGAACAATTTTTCAATTATATATTTAGTTTATCTTCCAACCCCAGTCAACTAATTTGTTATGGAGCTATGAGCTATTTCGGAGCTGGATGGTAATGTTGTTTTTACTAATCATGGTGGTATAATGTTGCTGCCTGAGTGAATTTTTGCCTGCAGTTATGTTAAATTAGGCTGTATGCATGGCATGCTCAATTCGCAGAACTATTTGAATCGTGCTCTCCCCCAACTCATTAACTATTCAATGTGAACTCCTGATCCTGCAGGGTATTGACATTAATTCCCCACACCATTGGAACAAGCAGTTTGGAATGTTTAAAAAGATTTTCACAGTCCTCGTCCAGAATGCCTTCAAAAGCTTCGTTTTTCAAAACAAACTAACCACTTGCTAATTTGTGTCTTGCTACTTGCCTGGAGAACAGCCCTGTCAAATTCTGCATTATTAAGTGAAAAGCTAATTATGCCTTTCACTGGCCCGTGTCCATTACAAGCAAGACAATAACAAGCTCATCAGCGGCGGCAACAGCAAGAGCACTTGTGTTGTTTAACAAGTTGTTGATCACAAGCTTTAATCTGGCACTGACATGATGAGGTAGACTTGTTACTAGGATGCCATTCTGCTCCTGCCTGTCTGAACCAATCCCATTTGAGCAGCACAGTCTTTGCATTGACCTTCGGCAGTGGATTTCCTTGAGGGCAGGGTGGCCACTCTGGAAGTTGAACGAACTGGCTGAGGGCGGAGGGAAAAGGGGTGCTAATGCTGAGGCAGGCAGAGAAAATGTATGAATGACTGCAAAGAGGAGAGCAGCAAACCAATCGGAGCAGAGAGGAAATCTATGAGCCAATCGCAGAGAGCTTTTCTTCTCTCCCTCCAGCGTCTCCCTGACTTCTTCTCCTGACTGTTACCAGGTCACTGTGCCTGCCCCGCGCCTCTGAATAATCTGTTTCATTGGGTCAGTGTGCCTCTCACAATGCGCCTGACTGGCTGGTTAGACATACGCGGTTGCTAGGGAGCTCAGCCAATCAGGGCAAGGCGGAAGTTTCCCCTCGGTTTCTAGGCAGGTTTCACGTGCTGTAGATGTTTTGGCGGGAGAGTGGGAGAGAAGTAGCGGGAGGGGCAGCTGCAGGGTGAAGTGGAGCATGTGATTGTGTGTGAGAGCAAAGTGTGTGTGTGCGTGTACAAGTTGAGCGCGCATGTTTGCGAGCGCGTGTTCATTTTTTTGCCCTGCCTCTTGCTTTTCTGATGCAACATCGAACTGTGTCTCCTGGGCTACTAGGGGACCTTGTTATGTTTTTTTTCTTCCTGTCCTCGCAGGAAACGCGAACCAATTGCTGTGCTGTTGCCATCGGAGCGGGGAGGTTTGTTTTCTCTCCACTTTCATCCCTGGTACCTCCCCGTCGACAGTTACCGTAGAAACAAGACCAACTCCAACTCTATTTCCATCCATGTCTCCTTCCTTCAATGATTTATCGTTGCTTTCTTTTTTTAATCCGCTGCACAGCACCTACCTACCTACCAGCACTTTAGCAGCCAGTGAAGTATTTAGAAAACTGTGGGACATCTCTGAAGAGGATCCATATAAAAGCAGGGATGAAGAGCTGCAGAAGCAAATGCCGCTGTACAGCTTGTACAGTGACACCTGAACTTTTGTCAAACATGCCAATGAGGTAACAAGATTAATGCCTTGCAGAAAAGCTCGGAGTGCCCCACCTTATAAAAAAAACAGCTCACACATCTCTTTCACCACTTTGTTATCTCCCCCACCCCCTGAACTCCTCTGCGCAGGGGGCTGCGGGAAGCAGCTCATCACATCTGACATGGACTTCCCAAAATCCCATTATTGCCACTTGAGTGCGCACAGAGTTCCAAGAAATAAAGCGGAGAGCAGCAAGCGAATGCACTCCATTCTCCTGCAAAATACAACAAGTTATCTTTTCAAGGTCCAAAAATAGGTTACACACTTCCTACATTTCTGTACATGACCCAGGTACACTTTAAAGTTGCATGTAAATCAAAACTCAGTTAGCAGCTTTTTACTGCTAAAGAAACCTCACACCCCAGCTGGTGTAGTTTTATAACAGTTTTGTGGGTCATGTGGATGGAAAGATGATGTCTATATCTAGACATCTAGTTCACAGCTAGACCTCCACTTGATTGGTCAAGACATAATAAGTCCAGTTTCTTTTGACTTCTTATATCTAATGTCTTGATGCATGCTCTATCATCCAAGTAAGGAAATCAGAAAAACTTGATTCTGTTCATCTGGATGTAGTGTTTTCAGTGGGAGAAATGTTGAGGTTTCTGACCTCACAGAAACTAACCTCATAGCCCATTGTTTGTCAGTTTCAGTCAATAGGCAAATGTGTGGTTTATAAGGTTGGCGAAACCTGCAGTCAACTGAGAATGAAGAAGTCACTTGGATGAGTGACGAAATGTTTCTCTCACTGAAAACGCTACGTCCAGATGAACAGAATCAACTTTTTGGGGGTACCTACCTACTTCTAGGTGTTTTGACGAGTGTCATAGTTTGTTCACCATTAAATTAAAACATTAAAAAAATTGTGGGTAGCAATAAGTACACCACACAACAATAGCGTGACAGCAATAATCTGCTACCGAGCACTAGTGCAGGGACACCTGCAAATTGGATGCAAGAATTGTTTTGGATGTTGCACAGGTGTCATCGCTCTGCCACTCTGCCTGACAAATGGTTTGTTTACCACCTGAGCTGCGACTGCTGCCGCCGCTGCCACTCAGTAATCATTAAGTGTTCATTAACCACAAACTTGCCATCGCAGCTGGAGTACGTGACGACAAATTGAAAGACACAATGCAACAGTTCATTTTCACCCTCAAGCCTTCCCAGGTATTCCTTATGTATAGGATTACATTTACTCCAGGACATGAAAGTCATGTCAAAATCCACATAATCGTCAGGGAAGTGTTTCCCTCGGGCGGTTCTGGGCTTCAAATGTGTTACCTTTGGATGAACCCTGAGAGAGCAGCATTCATTCACTGGGCCCCTGCTGTACCTGCGGTTAAAATCAAGAGGTGTTGACAGAATAGGCGGAGGGAATATGAGGGCGGAGTGTGGGGGGGTGAAGCTTTCCAATAACATGCAAAAAAAGCTTGGCATCTCTTTCGCTTGTTTCACAATCAATTTATGTGAAAAACAGTCTCTTAAAACAGGGGTTTAAGCAGATAATTGAATAGCAAGGGGATCGAAAGCGTGAAATTGGGATGTGAAAGTGCATACTGGTACAAGCACAAACAATGATGGAGTTGTTTGGGCGCAGGAAGGATTGAAGATCGAAGACAAAGTGTCTGGATGCCAGGTACCATTAGCGAAAAAGCCACAAAGCAAATTGTATCATTATGCAGCGGACTTTGAAAAATTTCAACATTCGGCAGTCTTATCACCTCGGCTGGCAGCACGTAGTCAGAAATAACTCACTGTGGAGAATTTTTGACTGCCTCGCAGGGAGAAATTGCTCCGACAAAAATGGGCTGGGACACGTCGTCTGCCACCGCAGCTGACACATTAGAGGCAGTGGAAGTTTGAGTTTAGATGACAAGTTCTGAGTTCAGCTCAGACACAAAGGCTGTTTTCCCTCTTCAAAAGGGTCTGATGCGGAGCACTTGAAAGCAAAAGAGAAGCAAATGACTTAAAACAGTAGATGAGATTGCACAATACACAAGGTTTGTGTTTCTGAATCTGTCGCACTGACGGCGCATCATGTTACGTTCTCTGCCAAAACAGAGGGAGAGAGAAAAAAAATCTGATTTGCAAAACAAATGTGGTTAACAGCTCTGTGTTCAAAAGAACAACAAGACTCCACCAAACCACAGTTTAACTGATGAAAAGCTGTCGTATACCCAAGAGTCCTCTGGCAGAAAGATTTGACTGTGACTGAAATGCACAGATCTTGGAGCTATTGTTTGGAAACACTAATTAGTTGTTGATAACGTGAGGGTAAATTTTTTTTCTGAGTGATGAAGTGCTTATGGGCGATTGGATTTCTTTGTTTTTCAAATACAGCATTCTGTGGACTAAATTTTTACACCCACATCAAACTGTAAAAAACAACAAAAAAAAGAGAGATGTGACTTTTTTACTTTTCAGTGCCCTAATTAAGCATTCATAAGTAATTATTTTCATACATGACCTTGTTGGGTCATTGAATTCATAAAGACTATTCTGTGCTGCTGAAATAAACTTTAACGTAATTTAAATTGTACAACTCAATGCGGTTGGTATTATAAGAGCTTGTACAGATTTAATTTACAACTGTCAGGAGGTGGGATTTGGAGAGAAATGGTTCAGATGTCATCATCATCTATGCCATTGCAGTCTGCTTGAATGTTCACTGATTGACAACTGATGGGATTTACTGAGGGGAAAAAACATGGACTCACAGAGACAGGGAGAGAGAGAGAGCAAAAACAACCACCATCTGATCTCGCTCTTTTTTTTTTCTTTAAATTTTGGGTGGGGTCCCTTTCACTGCAAGGATTTGTGAAAGGGGGTTGGTGTGGGTGGGGGGTTGGGAGTTGTCAAACTGCAGCTTAAACAAGGCGGAGGCGCGGTTGTTTGCTAGTTCTGCTCAGCAAGTCTGCATGGGAATTTTGTGAATAGTTGAGAAATTCACACGTTAGCAGCTGCACAACAAAGAGGCAGGACAGTGTGAAAACATAACATTGTACAGAGGCTGACCAGGGCTGCGTGCAAAAGCCACAGCATCTGTTGTCATCCAGAAATGGTCTCTTGGGGGGAAATCTGACTCACAAGATGATCAAAAAGTCTCAATTTTCTTGTTTAGCTGTTTTGCACTCAGCAACCCCTTTTAGCAGACTGGTTTTCACTGTACTGTTTTTTTCTCTCCCCTCTTCATCCTTTGAGTGATGCCATGCGTAGGCATGCCCCCACCCTGCAATGGGGGTCAACAGTCCTTGTTGCTGTTTATACCAGTGTCACTGTTCATTCATCAGTGGAGGACACGATGGGTGCCTTCAGGGGATGGACTGAAAAGGGCTCTATGGTTATTTCAGTGCATTGTTGTCAAGGAAGGAAGGCATTAGAGACATTTGAATCCTGTTGTGAAAAGTACAAAAGAAGTCATCATGCAGACTGGCATATGTGTTTGGTAAACTTCATTTCTATCTTACAAACTATTCTGTAAAATCAACATGTTACAAGTAACTATGATATATGCAGAAGGTATAAAGCAGACACTTGTGTCTCTTTAAAATGACACATTTCAATACAAAACTACTCCAATGTGCTAGATCATATGAGGCTGACATACATTTGATACTACTGTATTTCTGTATTTCACTGAGATCCATACGTGCCATCTGCGAGTCTGTTTGTTGCCTTGACAGTACACAGCTCATCGTCATATGGACCCCAGCAATTGGGTGGGTACATCCACTCTATAGCAGCAGCTCCCAATCAGCTGAGCAGAGCGCTGAAAGCAGTCACATGTCGGATTTCGGTTTGCGGTTTTTTTTTTCTCTTTTTTTGCCCTCCACGTGTCAAGATACACAGAGGAGAAGGCGGGACCAAAACAAACCCGCTGATTGGTTTGCAGCTAGTCACCAGCTTGTGTTCAGCAAGAGGGCTGTTCTCTTAAAGGGCCAGCCACCTTTTATTGTGGTTATTATTATGTTATTATTATTATTCATTTCGACAAATCATGCAACAAAAGAAAAAAAACAACTAAATGTAAAGTAGCTTTGCACCTAAATAGCTTTTTTATAATTACTGAAGTAACTCAAAAGGCTTCATTCATGTGCCTTTTCCTCCTGAGATTTTGCATATAGCTTATAATATGAGTTTATGTCAGAAATGCACTAGTCTGTATCAGGTATAACGAATCGAAAACCAAACAACAAAAAATAAATAAATAATTTACTTGAGGCGGCCGTTACTACTTGGACTTGATTAAAATGTAATGCTTCTTTACCACTACTCACACGCTAAAAAGTGATATCTAAAGCATATCCTCTCGATGTATTATGTTTGCATAAACAGGCTGACTCTGGTCCTTTCACATTATTAAGAAGGGGCGGGTCCGGGGGCGGATCCGCCCCCCTTCTCCCCGTCTTTTTTTTTTTTTTTTTTTTTGACACAGAAAAAAACAACCCCTCACTCTAGTCAGCAAACATTCATGAGTAGTTGTAATGCGAGGAAGGTACCGAGGCTCATCACCGCAATCTGTAGGAAACAAGATAACGGCAAGTTGTCAAGATACCACCGATCACAACGGAAAACGCATATATTGGCGGTGAGTGTAACGCCGGGTTGTTCTGATTTGGAGAACGAGTCTATCTGCGCGCGCTGAGCTGTCGCGTGCCGCCCGTTTGTGGGAGTTTATCAACAAATGTGCGGGCAGCTCGGGCATGCCCGGGCAGGGACGGGAGGAGCGGTCCTGTCAGGTGGCTGGCGTGTGGCAGAGAGCGCTTCTACATGTGTTTCTGTCCGTCTCTCTATGCTAGCCAGACTTCCTTGTCTTGTTTTCTTTAACGGACTCGGTGAAGAGGGGACAGTGACAGGTTGAATTCGTCACCTCTCGCGCGTGCTTTCCGCACGTCCCGGGCTCCTGGTTGCTCCCGGTGTTTGACAAGCCACAGGCGTTATTGTTCGTATATTGCAGGTAATTTAGCGCAGGTTTATCACCGGCTAATGACTGCGGACGCTAAAAGTAAGTGGTTTTGTGTGTAAGGCACCGTGACTGGTGTCTCTTTAGACGCTTTTCAAGTTTGTTTTGAAGCTTTTATTTTGTCAGCGCCGGATAATTGGAGCCATAGTAGGAATACAAATAAACGCGGTCCTGGTTTATTATTTAATACAGCTAGTTAGCTGTCATGTGCTTTCGGTTTTCTTTTCTTTTTTTTAAGACTAAAGTAAGACTAAAGACTAAAGTAAGTTGTCGCTAACTGATTTACATAACAAAAATGCATTGATTTAAAGTCAACTTTATCTGCGTTTGTCAATGGTCGTTTTGTGCGTGATGTTTTGACAAGCTTCTTATGGTAGGAGATGCGATGGTTGCGAGTTTCTAGATGCGTAAACACGCAAGCGCTCGAGCTCGGCGTGTTTACGCTCTGAGCTGCCCGGAATATGGTCCTTCTGATGTGGATACATCGCAGTAGATCGCCGGCGGTCCTCTGTCGAGTCCTTGCGGTCGATCTGAACCTCCTTGACGTAAATGTCGGTTAAAGTCGATTATTTTTGTGCAGTGTTATCGCACTTGCACCCCAGGTGTTAACTTCCACATGACAAAACCAAACCTAGATCACCAGAAAAACTACAAAAAATGAAAAAAGTAGATCGTTAAATAAATAAAAAATAAACACCAGACTACTCTTTTCCTATTTTTTTCCCCATTTTAATAGGTTTTATTTTAACCGGACCACGCATCCAGCACTCCTAGTTGCATGAAAACAGCAGGTCGCATAGCAGTCGAGTTCAGTGTGCATGCTCCTCAAGTCCCAGCTTTGCATTGAGCAGAGCCCGTGCACAGATGGTGCAGCAGAGGGAGCCACTTTCTACTGGAGCTTTGAGACTTTTGACCAGCACTGTGGTGGCTGCCAGGCCTCCCTGCAGCCCCCAGGCAGTGTGTGTTTGTGTGTGTGTTTGTGTGGGTCTGCCTGTAGTCTGTGTATTTCCCTGTCTATGTTTGGGGTTTTGTTTTTATTTTTTTATGTGTCTGACAGTATGGTAATGCTGCCAGCCCTCATGATGACTGCCAGTGGAAATTCAAGACAGGGCTTGTAATGCAGTTGACACACAAGCGCCCATTTGAGCTCAGTGAAACTTGCTGCTTGCATAACATTAATTAATGTACTGCTTAACTGGCCCAGAGGAGATGTTGGCACAGATTTGAGCAGTTTTTAACTGTATTAAAGCACAAGTGAATTGACTAATTTCACAGTTAAATGTTTTTTTTCCTTTGGGGGGTGGGGGGGGGGGGGGGGTGTTGGTCAATAATTCTGCTTTCCTCTGCCAGTAAACAATCGGATTCAAAGGATGAGACAAAGTGACAGTGTTTTTCCACACCAGTTAAAGATGCAGTTTCCTTGTTTGACTCCATGTGATATGACATCATACAAAGAGAGATATATGACTGCGGCCGCCTCGCTCGGTAAACACAATACCAGTGTATCCAGTTTCAACTTTTTGCATACAAAAACTCAGCCTGTTTGTCTCCACTTACACAACAAAGGGAAAACACAGCCACCCTTGACAAAATGATATAACAGTAGTTCAGACTGGCGTGTGGCCAACAAGGAAGAGAGCGTGAGCGTATGTGTTCAGGAGGCACATTTGAGGATGGAGTGAAACTCGTTATCTCACTCACTGTATGTGGCGCAAAACAGTCTACCCTGAACAGCGGTTTCACTGTGGTCTGCCTCACGCTCTGCCCACTGTGCAGCGCAGGTTAACGGTGTGGACAGACGGCTATCCAGTGGTTGAGTGAGCTGGAACATGGAGTAAAGGTCTTAATGTGGAGGAGTAGAATTCCCTGACAGTGCTCTTCTGTGAGGCACACTCTTCAGATTAAAGTAATTCTGAGGGAGAGGGGTGGGGGAAAAAGCCTCTCCTGTGGATCTTTTGGCACTCAATTACAATTTGGCATATTGTGAGGAACAGCTTGGCAAAATGTGCTGCAGGAGGGTAGCAGCTCTGGTGTAACGTTTTTAGCCGCCCACTGGGTCCCCCTATATAGGATATTTCCATACATTTGTTTCCTCTTATTAATCATCACTGCAATAAAAACAAGGTTATACAGTTGGCGGTTGTATGTTTATTTTTCTTTTACACATACATTTACAGATCGGTCTTTTCTTCTGACCGAGCCATCTCTGCTTGTTTGTTTTCAGTATTACCACATGCAACATAAGCCTCTTAATGCAGATTATAATGACTAATTATTTATTTCCATTTAATACAGATAGGGTGCAATGCATGCCCATCTGCCAGAGGGCAAAGTTGCCACTGACAGCAGTGGGATATTTGGCAATTTTTGTTTTTGTTTTAAAACAAATCACACCCAAATTACCTGCACGCCATAGCTCGTAAACATAGCCAAGAGTCAAACCTAATCCTGCAGAAACATTTTGCATTTACACTAGCAAAACACTTGTGCGCACAAATGTCGGTGATCTCATTCGAAAAGTTTGATGTACCTTTCTTCTTTCTCTGCAGGAAGTTTACCGCTGAGGCGTCGGATGGATGATGAGGAGGAGGATATGTCACAGCCCATCTCGCAACTGTGGGGAACTCCCTTTAGGGGTGTCAAACACGAAGACCGAGTCGCACAGATCGCAGCCGGACAGGCCCTCGCCGCCGTCACCGCCGCCATGTCCACGTCGCAGAGCCACAGCAACAACAGCGTCAACACGCTGCCCTGCAGCTTACAACGGCAGCCTTGCCTACCGTTTCACGGTAAGGAGGGGGTGAGCCTGTTGAAGGTTATGCGGGCTTGTAGCTTTAGAAACATGCGGTTTAACTTCTGACTACAAGCAGTTTATTTTATCTCTTGGGTTTCTCGTCGGGGGTGCTGTATGAGGAGATCCAAATCTTGGAGCATGAGACAAACAAAATGCCATTTAAAAATACCACTGCAAAACAGATAAGCCTAGAAATCAGTTCTGTGAGATCCCTTTGTGCTATAATATTCATAAGAGGAACTCTCTATGTAACTGTCTTCAGTACAGTATTAGGCATATGCTTGTGACATAATGCGAAGAAAAAAATTAATCTGAATTTGATCAATGGTTATTACAGAAGATCCAGTTTTGTTTTACTTTGGATTTTAAATGATCATTTCTTTAAAAGATAAAAATAGACAACAATAATTGTAAAGCATGTAAAGCGACATACCAGTGTTAATATGTGCCTCAGTTTTAATCCAATAGTTTTTTCCAACGTCTAATCAAATCAGTATGACATCATGATAAATGAATTAAATAGACGCTGAAGTAGAATGTTGTTTGCTTGTTGACTCGGTATCAGTGCTTGAGAGGTGCCTATTGTTCCGCCTTAAAGTCATCAATGCATAAACACCACTGACTGTTATTACCTTGTCATTCAATGTAATGGATGTCATGCACTTGGCTTTATGCCATCGCTCCACACAGTGTTTCTTAAAGATATTGCGTTGTTCTGTGAGGCGAAATTTCACAGCGTTCTGCACACATGATAACATTAAAAAAAATTTGTTTTTCTTCAAGTGGCATGACTGTAGGAAAACGTGCTGTCAGGCAGTGAGTAAACTCAGTGACACGGCCCAGAAAGAGGCGGCGGATCGCTGAGGATCTTGTTGATTTAATAAGGTGTTTTCCACCTGCCGTCACTCTTGCTCACTTTTCTTGATTGTGAACTCTTCACTTGTACTTCATGTACTTTGTAATTTGCCCAGTCACGAGACGATCTGATAAAAACCTGTTTCAGTTTTACAGACTATTATAGCATCATATTTATATTGTATATATGCGTAGACGAGTCAGACACAACTGTGTTTGAGGCCGCTGATAGTAAACAAGATAGTAAGCCTCGGTTTCAAACAGTTTCTTTTTTTTCTTTTTTTTTAACTGCCTAGTTTAACTTCATAAGCAAAACATTAGCAGTTTTACTGAACTGAAACTACTACCTACTCAAATCGAACACTGCTTATATTACTTATGTAGGGATCTTGGCAGTAACACTGACCACAACTTCTCATCATTTTTAAAAAACCTAGCAACAACTCAAGTGTTAAGAAGCTTGATGTTTTCCTTTTAGGCTACGCCGGATTGCGTTTGCATTTTCCCGTTCACTTTGAGCCCATGGAAGACCGGGGAGATATTGAAGAGGAGGAGGAGGAGGAAGAGGACAGAGGGGAAGACATTGACAGCGTGGCAGAGAGACCCGAGGAGCTGAGTGTTGAGGTGCAAGTTGGTCGTAAACTACGGGAAATTGGAGACAAGTTCCAACAGGATCACGTTGAACTGGTAAGGCTCGCTCCCGAGTGGCGAAGCAGATCCACAGCAACCCTTACCTTCAAACACCGGGAACTCAAATCCATTTCCAGGCATAACTTGTAGAGACACTCTGAACATCATTTAACTTACATTACACAAAAGAAGAAGTGGATAATATCTAAATGCTCAATTAGGTTGTTGAACCACAGTTTGTGCGTGCCAGTGAGATCTAGCGGCAGCAGGGAACAGCGGTTCTAAACAGCTGCTAGAACTCAGACTATATTGTGTTACCTTTTTTTTGTTTTTTTTTATTTTATACATGTGTCCTTGATTAGAGACACTAATTACAGCTAAGTTGTGCCAATTTGTGGCTTGCTCTTTGGGTAAAAGGGAGAAGTTTTGCCAGCTTAAATTACTGCAGCCCACATCGGCTAAAAATAGCCCGAACAGTCATTCAGACACTTTCTCGAAGAAAACGAAAACTCTTAAATCATTATTAAGCCGTGATTTAGCAACTTCACGAAAGGAACAAAACCAAGAAGGAGATTATAAATAGATATCTATATAAACAACCCATTTCAGTGTTTTTGTTTATTGTTAGAGAAGCCTCTGACCATAAACTATCTTCTGAAACACTGAAACCTCATGCGGGAGTGACTAAATTTCTTTATTGTCTATAAAAAAAATCAGCTTTGTTACTTGTAAGGTTACCTGAAAGTAGGACTCTTTAGGGTGTATTTCCTAATAAGTTCTTTATAATGGAAAAAAATTCCCAAGCACAAGGCTCAAGTTGGAAAGCTCGTCCGTGAACACATGTCGTGTAGTTCAAGATAAGCACTTAATTGTGCATCAATATTTGCAAAGCAGTTACTGGACTGCCCATGGGCTTAGTTAATAAGTACAAATAAACTGGGACAGGCAAGTTTCTTATCTGCTGCCATGAGGATTTGCTCTGCCAGCAAGGTGTGGCTAATGCATTTGGAGAAGCATTCTGATGAAAAGAAAAGCTGTATACGGTTTTGAGTTTGGTGTAAGGTTTGAGAAAGGACAGGTGAGACCGTCACAAATGGGAGTTAGCAGCAAGTCTGTGTCTGGGTAGACTCGGTCGGCTGTTTATATGCTCATCTAAAAATAGAGTCTGACTCACACACTTATAGACACAGCCAGTAACATGACGGCTACCCACAATACCTCAGTTGTCCCGCTGCCTGCCTCGGCGTGTGTGTTTTCTCCGTGTGTTTTGGTTTGCGTTTGTAACTCTGTGACACAGAGATAAGAGACTTTTTTTTTTTTTCTTTTTCTGTCTGCTGTCTGCGCTGGAGATGGTTTCATCATACAGGATCAGATACTGCTGTTGTAGGAATATTCCAAAGGGGGAATAATCAAAAGTGCTCCTGTATGATATCCAATCACTTGTCTGTACCATCTCTGCTGCTATTGTTAGACTTTTTCACTTGCTTCTCCAAGCAGAAGTTGCCAGTGTGGGCCAGTGTGTGGGTTTTTTGTTAGTGTGAGGCACGCTGTGTTTGTGGTTTGAGTCTTGTCCATCAATTTTGACTACTTTGGTGGCTGGCTGCTTAAATGCTCAGGTGTTACTTAGGGGGTAAAAATTAACCCTTTGTTACACTGAAGAAAAGGGGAGGTGAGCGCGGATATTGTCCCTAAAAGTGGCTAACAAAACACACAATTTTCCTCACTACCAACAAGAGTGAATGCATAAAGATGAGCTTCATGTGAAACACAAGGGTAGTGTTTAAATAAGCTCAGCAGTGTAAAATTAAGGCAATTAAGGACAATTAGGGTTACATTTAGCAGTGCTGGTTCAGCTCAGTCTGCTAGTTCTGCATCAAATAGCCTGTGGCCGGCTCTGATTGCTAGCCTGGTAGAGACCTTGGTGAAGAGAGCGCAGGGGGGAGGGGGGTTTGCCCAACAAGAATGCTTATGCAACAGGCTGCAAGGTCTGAGCGCGCCTGTTCAGGATGCCAGAGGGAGCAGTGCAGGATTAGAGACGAGGAGGTGGAGACAGGAGATTTCAGGATGCAGCAAGAGCCCCTTCATCTGTCTGTAGCCCACAAGGCACGAGCACCCCAATGGAAAATGAGGGTGAAAATGAGACGGTAGCTTAATATGAGGGAACGGTTTCATTTTTGCTTTGCTTTGTTTTGATAATTTGCTTCTATCTTTTTTTTTCTTCTTTTTTTTTTTGCTGACTGCGCTATTAAAGGAAAGCTGTGCTGAGCTGCAGCCACGCTTTCTTTGAAAGCATTTCACTTAGAGCTCCTTGTATTGAAGTCAGCAGTGCAATATTTAATTAGAGGGACAACTAAAACCTTTGAGAGGCAGATGAAGTAATGCTGCTGGGATGATTGTCAGATCCTGGGAGCTAAAACCTTTTAATATTTCAATCAACTTTTTCGCTTGAAACCAAGTAAATCATTATAAATATTTTCTGTTAGGAGAATGAGACTTCCTGGGGGGGTGGGGATTGAAGGCACTTTGGTATGCGTGTGACAGACAGGTTTTCTCGACACAAGCTAATGTTGTGGAAACATCCAGTCTAGTTGGTCATATGGTTTCATCTCACAGGGTTTACCACAGTTCACAATGCTTTACCTCAGAAACCTTTTCAATTGAAATCAGTGTGTGTGTGTGTGTGTGTGTGTATTGACTTTCACAACTGACGAGTGTTGTGATTCTGATATGACAGGAAGCTTTTATACGCCCGGCTCTTGTTGAGGCTGACAACATGTCTTTTCTTTTGTCTGTCCCCTTGCAGTTTATGAGGCACCACAGACAAAACCTGCCTTTCTGGATGCGCCTTACCATGGCCCTGTTTGGCTTTTTGTTTCCAAGAGAGGCTGTCATCCCCCATCTGAGAGGGGAGCACAGATGAAGGGACTTCTTCCTGGCCCTCGCCTCAGCCCCTTACTTTCCGAATGGAAATGAGGGACTGGACTGGACGGCACTGTAAGATGGAACACGGGTTTGGATTTTTGTTTTCTAGTAGAAAACGATGAGATGAAGAAGACACTGGTCACCGCTGGACGGAGACTGATCAATTTTTTTCTTGCTTTTGTTTGTTTGTTTGTTTTTTGCCTCTCCGAGAAGAAGCCATTCTGTTTGAAGAGATATTTTCGAAATATTTGTAAGATTACCTATTTTGTACAGTAAACTGCTCTTTTATTTGGTGTTTAAAGTCTTGAAGGACCTCCATCAGTCCAGGGAATGCCTTATTCTCTCCTGCCACAGCACATAGTCTTTTGCATCAAGTAAATCATTAAAAAATGATTACATTTAAGATTAGGCCACTATGATGGTGACAGACTGTGGACGTGGACATTTCTGTGTGCTAAAGATACTGACTTTCAACCTTGAGGACTCAAGGCACATTTTTGTTTATCCTCCCAAAATAACTTCTCATCCTTTTAGTGTTCCACATCGGCTAATTTTTTTTTTTTTAAAAAAAGGTTGTTGTGACATTGTGGCAATTTATCACTGCGATGTCGGTCAGCTCAGATTCATATTTTACCAGCTTCCACTGTAGATATAGGATGCTATAAAAACCTGTCTTTCACTGACATCATCTGCATCTCGAGTACCACGAGGGGCGTAACGGTACACAGAAACTTGGTGTTGGAGACACAGATTGATTGATCATCATTCATTTAAACAAATCATGAAAGGCAACAGTGCAGTTTCATTTGACAGAGCTATTGAATTTGAGAAAACACCAGTTGATTGGCTGTGCAACACAAACTTAACATGTAGTGAGAGTTAACACAACATTGAACATGCATAATAATATTGCCACAGTGCTTGGCCACATTTCAAGGCTAACCATGTTAGCATGCTGTAGCTACTGGACTAAACGCAGTGCAGTGTTGAGTGCAGCTTGCTTGAAAAGTGTGCAGACAAACATCAGAGAGCACACCAAACCGAAGAACTTTCATGCTGAAGGAACACGTGCAGAACGGTATCGTTACACGCCTGAGTACCACTCAAGCTGGAGGTGACGACAAAAACTGTGCAGATTCAGACACTGTTTTTGTAACGCATGTATACTTGAATTTAGGTGTACTAGAAAATATTTCAAGACCTGACATAGTGACGGTGATTACGATTTCTGTTTGTGATGCGTGTCGAAACCAAATGAGCACAAACAAAGTCAAACAAATCTCACTCGTGGGATTACGATCAGGGAAACGGAAACAATCAGACAACTGAGAAGCTTTGGGGAAAAAAAATCATCATCCCCCCCCCCCCCCCCCCCCCCCAAAAAAAAAGAAGGATTCCAGGTTGTATTTCTCTGGCTGGGTTGACAATCTGAGTTTTTACTCTTTGCTCCATTGCTTTGGGAGTATTTTAAAGAGTGAGCAATATTCAAGCCAGTGGACACAGTAACCGTCTTTAAGTTTTCAGCTGTCAATAATGAGCAGTATTTGCAGTCAGACTTCCCCTGAACATGCCGCTTTGCAAACTTCTTTGTTACAGAAACATTTTGGGGTTACGTTAAAGAGATGCATTTTTATTTTATTTCACTCCAGCTGCACCTGATGTGCTAATACGCATTATATCTCTGTCAGTGGTACATTCAGCTTCACTTAGTAGGAACAGCTTCTGTACAGTTTAAGAACCATTTTTAGTAGCGCGAGAGACGCATCTAGGGGCAGGGCAAGTGCTACACATCCTCACGTGACACCTGCTACTTTAGTGACACATTTTACAGCAATGCAACCACTGTTCTGTCAATGAAGTCTTTAAGGACTTTAAATATGAAGTTAAAAGGACTCATTTGCTGTATTTTCTCAGTCTGTTGCAGATTCATGATATAGATTTTTGAAGACACTGTCAGATTTTTTTTTTCTTTCATTTTTTTTTCCTTCAGGGAGTAGTTAATTCTGTGACACTTGCGTTGTGCTAAAAACTTTTTTTGAGTGAGGACATGGTGCCAAGAACTCACTCGATGCCAGTTAATCTTGATTGATGTCATACTCAACACCGAACAAGCAAACTTGGTTTTCTTTAAACATTCTCCAAAGCAGTTTTAACTCAACATCAGCCTGTAAGTGTGTTTCAGATTGTCAGGTTTTTGTCTTTGAATTAAACGTTTCCTGCAAACACTGAACGCTGAGCCAATTCAGATAGCCATGACACTTTTTTTTTGGTCTTCAGTCCAAAGCTTCTTGCTGTCTTTCATTAACTACTCCCTGTGCTTAACAAGAAAAGTTTCCTTTAGTTTTTTTGAGAGAGAGATAATTTATTCTAATTTATTTTATGTATATTTGCCCAGTGCTACTGTATAAATGCTATCTCAGTGTGTACAGTCCTTTTCTTCTCATTGTTGAGGTGCATTCAGTTGCGTGTTTGATGCCTGTGTGTGGGGAGGTTGGACTAAAGCCATGTGCCTCGTGCGTCCTCACACCAGCGGTGCGAGTCTTTACAAATCATGCGAAAACCAGACAATCAAATGTACAAAATGTGCCTTGTGAGTAACCGACCTGCCACATCTTCACCATCAACACTTGGCATATCTCTCAAAGTCACTGGTCACAGCTCCTGTTTCACTTGGGCTCTGTGAGATCAACTTCCAGAAAAATAAAATAAAAAAATAAAAAAATCAGTTTGACTTCTCACAACAGCTTGCGAGGCACAGGCTCAACCTTTGACATCTCTCAGCACGAACGGCGAGTTTCACCATGCAAACCTTCTCAATATCAGAAACGACTGTTTGCAATCAATGTGCACTGTAAAAAAACTATTTTTATCGGTATACTGTATTTCGCGCCTCTCTCTTTCTACTCCTGCGCTGATCTTCCCCTCTAGATGCTTGAAACTTTTTAAGATCTGTAAAATGCTGGATCGGCCTAGCTTGTCTGGGTTTTTGTGCTTTTTTTTTTTTTTTTTTTAAACAAAAACAAATTTACAGTCTAGAAGGGGTTTACATTTATAGGAGGAATGAGCCACCATGGTGCCCAGAATTCTTTTGTGAGATGGGTAGAGCATCCACTCAGTCGGTGTGATGTTTATCTGAGCCTGTTGTTACCAACCACTGTTGCAATCTTGACTCACGTGAAACATTTGTTTTATATGTTTGACCTTCAGTGTCTTTAATATCAAAATTTTTCAATTTATTAAAAAAAAATGTATATCCAAGAAAGAGTACATCTTTACTGTCAAGTGCTGTGATTTGGTGTTTTTTATACATTAGACATGATTTGACTGAACTATTGTTGCTATCTTTATAAAAAAAAGTCTAAATTTTACCACACTTTTTTTTTTTTTGTAAGAACTAGAACAAGACGACTTTTGCTTTTCTACAAATGCGAGGCATTTTTGATTTTGGATATTGCCAAGTCTGCTCTGTCACTCTCAGTTCAAGGGCTTTTTTCGATAATATGTAAATGGAGTAAAAATGCATGTCCAACATTCCTGAAAAAAAAATCTGTATCCTAAGGGTTTGAATGTAATTTAATGGAGTGAAAAACCACAGTATCGCTTTTAATACATGAACTGAACAGTGGGACTTACTTCAGACTCCAGTGCTCAGTTCGGTGCACAGAGTTTGTGTTGTCTTTACATTGCTTTCTTTATGTTCAGAGTGGTCTCAAGGATTTCACATTCATGTGTCCTATGAAGTGAGACCCAGTCCAGATGTAGCAGTTTTTGATAAAGCATTGGCTGTGTTATCTTTGGGACTGCTCTGTTTCGCCTGAACAGTTTTCAAACAGTGCAGGACATTGGTGTGATGGAGGCACTGACGGAGGATGGGGGATGTTTTGTTTTGTTTATTTTCTTTTTCTAGTGCAATATGCTGTACATAAGAGCTTGGCTCACAAGATCTTACAATTTCTCTCCATTTCTTTTGTTGTTAAATGGGTACATTGCCGTTTTGTTTTTGTTTTTTTCATTAAAATTTTATGGATAATTGACATGACTTGTGTTTGCTTTCTTTTACTAAGCATCCCAAAGTTGTTTTTCTTTGTCTGGTCATTATTTGATAGAAAAGACCAATGTACACACATCCAAACTAGCTGGAGGTATGACTAGCAAGATGCTACATATCATACAGAAGTTACTAGGTGGCCTTCCTGAGACAACCCTCTCATTTATCTGGGCTAGGGATTGGGAGTACACTAGCTTTTGGCCACCTTATGCTGGGTTGTCAACCTTAAAGTAGGACTCTTTTGGATGTGAGGCAAACATGTTAACCACTATGAGGAGCCATTACAGTGCCAACATATCAATAAAATGAATTTCTTTCACCAAAAAAAAACTAAGCATGTACTTCTTGGATGGGCTGCAGTACAATAAACTGCATGGCAAGCCATCTACACGTAGTACAATGAGTACAAAGAGTTCTTTGTGTTTTCAGGGTAACACTGAGGAAAAAAAAGAACCTCAGAAAATTCTCAGAAATACTGCGTTTTTTAAAAGAAGGGCATCTTTAGTACAGCCACCCTGCTCTAGAGTGGGCACAAGTTACTAAACTAAACTACACTAAAATGCAACTGCTTCCAGAGCTGGAGTTAATAGTAGTTTTAAAAATAAGTATGTCATTTGGGGCACCATCTGCTTCAGTTTTAAGCATTCCTTTAAATGTTAATTTATCACAAGTGGCAGCCAAAGTTTCTTGTGTTGGTTGTGTATCACCCCAAGATGGTTATTCTGGACTTAGTTAGCGTGTTTTAAAGTTAATGTGAGCTGTCCTGATGACCCAGATAGATCATTTTGCGATAATTAAGAGCGCCTAGCTGATATTTTCAACTGCAGGGAGATCACCACAACCATTGGCATCAAAGGCACATTGTAAGACACCCTCACATCTGCTTAGTATGATTTTGAGATTAAAACTTATTGGTGAACTTCCCAGTGTATTAAAAGTACCCACAGCTACTGTTATATCTTTATTTTAGGCTAACCAGTAAAATGCTAATAGGTCAAAACCTGTCTATGTAGACAGGTGGCACAGCTGGTGTGATCCTGCTGCAAGACTGTTTCCACTTTATTGACACAATGAGTTTTTGATATGACGATAAAAGGTCAAGCAAGTTTATTTTATGGCATCATATTACATCTTGAATTAAGCAGTTACTGCTGTGGGGTATTTTTCTGCTTTTGTAATAGTGTTGTAAACAGCTTCTGGTCTGCGTGTGTGAGATGACACAAACACACATGCAGTTAAGTCCATCAGATTTGGGTGGATTTTAAATCAAGATTGACTGATCAGACTAACATAATTTTAAATGTAAGGACTGTTTTTAAGATTTTAACATATGTAGTAAGTCATGATCTACAGTCTGTAACTGACTTGGCCATTGAAAAATATCCCGTTTCCTTGCTTGGAGAAATTCTTGGGTTGCTTTTGCAGTATGCTTTGAGTCATTATCTATTTGGACTGTGAAGAGCTATCTGTTTGGTTTTGCAGCATTTGGCTGAATCTGAGCAAAGAGTATAGCCCTGTACACTTCACAACTTCTATCAGAAGACACATCATCAATAAAAACTAGTGACCCAGTTCCACTGGCATCCATGCACGCCCGTGCCATAACATTGCTTCCACTATGTTCGACAGATGATGTGATATGCTTCAGGTCATGACCTGTTTCTCTTCCACATGTCACTTCCCATCATTCTGATACAACTTAATCTTGGTCTTTTTCTATCCAAAATATTTTGGGGTTTTTTCCAGAATTGTGCAACATTTTCAGGTGTTTTTTGGCCAAATCTAACCTGGTCGTCTTGTTCTTGAGGGTAATCAGTGGTTTGCTCGTTGTTGTAAACCTTCTGTATTTCCATTCAAAAAGGCTTCTTTTGATCATGACAATGATCTCCCTGAGAGTGTTCTTGACTTGGTTAGATGCTGTGAAGTTATTGTTCTTGACCATGGAAATAATTCTGTCATCATGTTCCTTATTTGTCTTAGTAGTCTTTTGGGACTTTTGGTGTTGAATCCCAGTGGATTCATTTTTTTAAGAGCGTAAATATCTATAAGACTGACTATTGATTTGGCCACTCCTAAAATTTTTGGTTTATAGATATAAAAATGTTTTTTGTTGTTTTGGTTTTCATCGTGGGGATGGCCTCCTTCACTAACCTCAAGGAACTCTAGGG
This sequence comes from Pelmatolapia mariae, assembly GCF_036321145.2. Taxonomy (NCBI): domain Eukaryota; kingdom Metazoa; phylum Chordata; class Actinopteri; order Cichliformes; family Cichlidae; genus Pelmatolapia; species Pelmatolapia mariae. Next base: position 11,138,391 of record NC_086240.1, read on the forward strand.
TTACTTTTGCAGTATGCTTTGGTCATTATCCATTTGGACTTTGAAGCGCTGTCTGCTCAGTTTTGCTGAATCTGAGAAAACAGTGTAGCCTTGTACCTTTCACAATTCTTCCTGCTACTTCTATCATCAGTCACACTAGTTACAGTCATATAAGCACTAGTGGAAGCATAGTTTATTTTTATCCAGAGAGGGGATTTTTTGCTATCTCTCTGATAGGTTTAATTTAGGTCTTGAGCCTAATGATGACCTCCTTCACTTATATCGATATATTTTTATGCTAGCATGGTTATGTCTGTTTACAGTGGTGATAGTGGACAACAACCAACACAAATGTGTTCCTGTGCAGTTTTTTTTTTTTCTTTTTTTTCAGAATCTTAGGTACACAGTGTTTGACAGTGATGCTTTACATCAGTAGAATGCTGACTGGTTAACAAGTGGGCTGGAACAGGAACACAAGTGACAGTGGGGAGACGCCTCAAGACATCAAAAAGTACACACAGTGCCTGCAGTGGACACTTTTCTTTGTTTTTAACACTCTTTGTATGTTATAACTTCCTTCTTTTCTGCATTGGCTAATGGGCTGACAACAGCACAAGCAAGAGTAGCCCACAGACAGCAGCGCATGTTTTTGCCACTGCCTATATCAGTCGACAAAAGCTCTCTGCATGTAGACGGGCAGTGAATGGACTGCCAACAGACTACCAACGTGCAGAACCATAATTTCCCCATTAGACCTCATATCGAGAGTTGCAGTGAAAAGCTACCAGACCAAGTTCAAAAAAGAGAGTCAACTTCAGATTTCTGCCTAATTTGTCATAAAATAACAAAGGAACATGGTCACGAAACTGCTAAACAGTCAGTTGTTCAGTTACTTTTAAACTTCTGCAAATGGGTGTCGGTGTATAAAACTGTCCGTAATTACTAAACAGTTAATGCAATGGTCAGTAGTATCAATAAATACATATCACTGCAGTCCATTCAATTCAATCAAGTCACTACACCACCAGCATTCGTAGGAGTCAATATCCAGTGAACATGAATATATGTGGTGTGTCATTTTGTTAACTAAAGTTTTTTTTAGAGAGAAAAGAGAAAACTTGAACTGTTGTGTGGTTTTGTCTAAAAGGTCTGGGAATGACTAAAGTTATTAGAGTTAATCGCTGGGGACTAAGAATGTCTGCAGCAATTCTCAGTCTGTCCAGCAATTCTTCAGATAATTTAATTCAGTGCTGGATCAAAGTGCTGGATTAGCCAGTAGACCTGAATTGGCATCCCTAAAGATACAATGGTTGCATTTATAAAAACACATTGTAAGCTGTGTAATTAGTCATGTGTGCATCACTTCACAAGCTTCTGCTACCACAATTAGTAACAATCTGAAAAAACTTGTATCCCTGGATAAAAACCTCTTCTGTGACTAAACCCCCCCACCCCACCCCACCCCCAACCCGACCCCACTGAAAGTCCCTAAGTCACTTACTAAATTAGCATGAAAAATAGAAGCATTTCATAAGACCTGAAGGCACTGATGGAGCTCACCACTACTATTTTTTTCCAATATAAATGCTTTTCCCTTGGGGAAGGGAAGGTTCAACCTTATATAAACTGTGATTCACTTTTCTGTCACCGGGTTTCTAAAGCAATCTCCCCCAGGCAGGTGCTTTGTGTAGACAGGGGCACCACAGAAGGTTAGAGGAGTGCATGGATATGTGTGTGGAGTTGGGTGTTGCTGAAACAGATGGCCTCGGGAAAACTGAGAGTATTCCCATTTCCTCATATTAACTCTTTGCAGCGTTGTGCCGTGGGGTGAGCTGACATGAGCTGATGTTCTAAGGTAATAAAAAAAAGCAGATATAGGTTTGGGGAATTTCTCTGTACTTCTCAGATAGAAAACATGTGCCTACTTCTTCTTTTTGCAAACAGCATGTTGAGGTAAGTGAGAGTGAGCGTGCGTTCGAACGCAAGCACGCAACACAAATCACTCACAGGCAGACTGCTCGTCCTCAGTTCGCACAGAGCGAGACATCTGAGAACATTACGAGACAAAAAAGAAAATTACGCCACGCTGGTTATGATTCTCAAAGGACACCAAATTGTTCCATAGGCCCGCTGACGTGTTTTCGTTCTCATTTAAGAGTAATTTGATTTCATGATTCGGTGAAACATTTTCATCTTGTCCTAACAGTAAACAACCTCAAAGGCGTCTTTGGGCAAATTTTCACTGTGGCAACTGCAAACAAAGCAGCAAACAAACAAAAGTAATTTGTTATGTACAAAAATATTTTAATCCTTATAAATCATTTAGAGATCACAAGATTTTTTTTCCTAATGGGATGGCAAAGTCCTTCAAAGCTGGTTCAGCTGCAAACAAAGACTTTTTAAAACTCTGCAGCAGGTTCTCCTAAAGTCTAAAAATGCATGGAAGGACTCACTACTGACATAGTTTTGGGTTCTTTAGGACAAAACAGACCTTGTGTTCTGCTCCTCAACCTCTCACCAACTGGAGTGGAAGCCTTGTCTCCTGGGACTGCTGGTAAATACAGACAAGTGTGTGTATGACTTCTGGGAGAAGGAGTTAAAAAAAAAATGGAGGTAGGATGGGAGGGGTAGATATGTGCAGAGGGTGGTGGTGGAGGGGGGTGGGGGTGTCTGCTAGGCTCAGCAGTTCTTTTTTTTTTTTTTTTTTTTACAAACAGCCCTGACAAAGACTTCTCTGTTCTCCTGGCCACTCACTTTTAGAGACGCCCTCATGATAACTCGGTGCCTATCTCAAGGGTCACGCCTCAACTTCAGCAGCAAGAGAAGCTCCAGTGCCTGGCTCTGGCTCTTTTTGTTTACTTCTGGCTTTCTGCCTGGGAGCACTAGACATTAACCCTTTGGTGTCTATCTGTAGCCTGAGAAACACGAGATTGCCTCAACGGGAAGATTTGGGGTTTGCTCGTGGACTTTCTTTGCATTAATCTTATCTATATTTAGTGCTGTGTAAAAGTATTGAGCCACTTCTCATTTCTTTATATTTTGCTGCCAATGAACCAGACTTTCTTGTAATTTTTTGTGGTCTTGAGCAACAGTTCTCCAGCCTTTATGCAAGGCTTTCCAAGTTTTTCTTTAAACACTGGCTGCTTTTTCACTCATTTTCAGTCCAGTCCTTGTACCTGACCATTGTCAGATGAATGCTTTTGTTTGTTAAGCCAGTTTAATCTGACCTAAAAATCATTTATCCACAAAAAAGGCACCTAGTTATGAACCAATGTTGTGTCTATAACAGACAACTTAGCAAAGAAAGAATCTTAAATGGTATCTTTAGGCACTTTGTTACAATCAGCCTGTTGCAAAAACACAGTTTGTTCCCATTTCTTTAGTTGGATCCAAAGACGGTAACGTTTGGCAGGCATAAAACAGCATTTTTTGCAGTAACAAGGTGATTATGAAAGTGTCATTAGCCAAAAACAAAAAAAGTTTGAGTTTTGAGGAAGAAATTGAGGAAAACGAAGAAGTGGCAAGCCCAAAAGAAATAACAGATGAACAGTATATGAAAGTCATGTGCTTAAGAATAGGAGAAAGCCAATACCTGACATAGAACCTGAGATTCATGTTCTGTTTTTCAAAACCTCATCAGACATGTTCTCAGTGAGGAAAGAAGCCATTCCTAAGGCTGAGGTAAGCCAAATTGCACAAGAACCAGACTGAACAAAAGTGGCAAAAGGTCCTAAGGAGTGATAAATACAAATATAACAATTTTTGGTTCAAATCTTTGTGAGTAAGTATGGAGTCAGTAGAGAGGTATTACAGTCCGCAGCCCTTTGTAAAACACAGGGGAGGTTCTGTTTTGGTTTGGGGCTGCTTTTCACAATGCAATACCATATGTCTTTAGGAATGTCTGGAGAAGCCTGGAGAACTATTCCTGAAGACTACTTAAAGAAATTATAGAAAAGCTTGTCTAAGAGACTTCAAGCTGTTTTGAAGAACCTTCGTAGTCTTTTTGCCTTTTAAGCCACGTTTCCATTCAAGTTTGCACATTTCAAAACATAAAGAAAAGAGAGGTGGCTGAAGACTTTTACACAGTACTTTATGATTTGCACTCATTTTACATAAACACATAAATTCCATTTTATAATAAAACCATGTTTCCATCACTCTTCTTCAGTCGTTTAATGCTTTAATGTGCTGATGTGAACCAAGAGAAATTGAGGACAGAGCTTTTTATAACTTTGCAGTTTATGAATCCACAGAGCATTCTCTTGACATGTATCACAGAGTGATGACACTTCAATTATCACCTTTTGAGTACTTTCTGTGTCTTGCAGTTGCGTCAGGGAAACAGTTCAATGCACAACAACATTCATCTTAATTCAATGCATTCAGTTTTTTACAATAAGAAATGGTCGAACTTCAGTGTTTGTCACTGCCTATTAAAGTGTACTCAGTTTATTGATATTGCTGTCAACAGAAATGAAAAGATTTCTCAAATTCAGAAATTGTAACGAGTACGAGAGAGAGCGAGAGCTATGTTCAGCTGCTGAGGGTAGCTCTCCATTTTCAGTTTGGCAGACTTTTAAAAATCTCTATCTTTTTTTTAAATGCCAAAGAAAAGCACGAAGAAAGTGATATATTTGGGGAAAATACAAACATGAAAGTATTATACAAACTCAATCAAAATTGCAGCTACTCCACATTTTAGGGCATAATGGATCAGAAAGTAATTTCCTGGCACCAGATTTGTTCACACACATCTAAGATCCAAATCACACCATAGTCCCCGCTCTCTGGCTTGCTAATCCATTGCAGATGGGACAATGCTGGTGTAGTAGGGTATGGGAAAACGGGGAAAAATGACTCACCTCAGAATAAGAGAATCAGCTGATCTGTGCTGCTGTCATGGATTTTTTGGGTGGGGTGGGGGGGCTTCTCTAAGATTTACTGCTTTTTGTGGATTTAGCCAACTGTCGACAACTGTCTACAAAATAGCAGCAAATTTTGTATGTGCTACCATACAGTCATTAATGCTTTCCAACACCTACCCATAACGCCAACCTGCTTCTTGGCGAATGATGCTATTGAGGCATGCTGGTCTACTGGTATTGGTTGTTAACTATGATACTGATTCACAAAGTAGCTGTTTTGATTTATGTCATTGCACATTTTATACCATATGTAGCTCTTTATTTTCACTCTTGCAAGACCATATCTTTTATCTTGTGTTCATTCATCCATCCATCTCCTACCGCTAATCCAGGTCTGGGTTATGTCACAATGTGTTTGAGATGCATTTAAATTTGTAGTAAATTAAGTGGTTTTTCTTAATAATTAACTGCTTGAACACACAAGTTGTATGCCAGATTATGGGATTTTAGGGTCTCTGTATATTTTCATTTAAACCCTTTCGCCTTGCAGCTTTGTCTGACACTAGGCCAAAGAAAAAAGAAAAAGAAAATCTTAAACAACAAAATAAGGCATGAGTCATGATGTCTCCGAGTGTACTTCACACTGGAGCCCTGCTCAGTTACCTGGCTCCGCTCTGACTGAGCCATGCTGCCTTTACTTTAGAACCGCAACCCTTCGTATACACACACCACACTCCCAAATAAGGGTGGGGAGCAGCCAATTCATCTCCTTGGGTAATAAAAGTTAAATGCAGTCCTCGAGTCGTGACATGCCCCCAGGGGGACTTGGTGTATTGGGCGTCCGTTGTTGTCTCTGTCATCTCAGGGCTGTATCGGGGGAGGCTAAACTACTTCATGATAACAGGGTATTTATATTGTGGTGACTGCTCTCTAATTTAAAACAGATGAGAAGAGCTGCAGCATGGCCAAATGCTTTCTGTCAGCTGAAGAGTCTCGTTCTTGCTCGTTTTCCCTGTATCTCTTGGACAAAGGGATGGCAATATGCAATAAAAATGATCATTCAGTATTATATAGTCACGCTGAAAATCACAGAGTAGCCTGTGAGTAGAATCACAGAGTAGAATCTGATTCGGAATTGGGGAAGGAAGAGGGTGAGCCACAGAAAGGTATGCTTTTCAACTTAAAATTGATGCTAGTATCTAACAAAAACTATTTGCGTGCTAAGGCTAAATCTCTAAATGCTCAATCAGTTCTCCAAAGCAAACACACTGAGACACCAGAGAAGATTTAAAATGTTATAAATGCTTTCAAACATGATCAGTATAGCTCCTCTTTTAGGTAGTATAATCAATTAGAGTTCAGGCATCTATAACAAAGAGGATTTATGAGGTTGAGGGCAGTTGGGGGTTAGCATTGAGATATATTAAAGGATCCAATAGTGTTTTTTTCTAGTCTTACTGAGTACACACAGTGCTTTAGACTACAAGCCACTTTTAGCCATTCAATACCTTGTTTCTATAACACACACAGTCAATCCAGTAGAGTCCACAGTGTGCTTTATTGCCGTTAAAGTTTCTTAAAAGAATATTCCATAAAAATATAATTTATTAGAGAATATTCAGTCACACAATACAGCACAGACCAATGATGCACCATTTTTGTATTTTTAAGGGCTTTCTATCTAACAGAGAAACTCAGGGTTACTATCCTCCCCAAGGATATTTGGCCTGCAGACTTGAGCAGCCAGGGATCAAACCACCAACCTTCCAATTAGTAGCTGACCTGCTCTACCTTCTTAGCTACAACAACACTACACCCAACCACTACCACCAACGATACATCGCAGACAGTTTTGTAGTTCAAGCACACTTGAACTGTCAGACAGAACAAACCAGGATTCAAACCTGCTGAATTTGTACGTTTGCTCACTTAGAAAGAAATGAGCAGCCCCTCATTTTTGTCACCCAAGAGTCGCCGTCTGGTGGACATTAAATAGAGGACAGGCTTAATTCCATTCAGCTTTGGCGCCATGTTTCAGGCCCAGATGCCAAGACCCAAGTGGAACCGATGAGCAGGATCCATTGGCAAGCAGGCTAACAGTTCCAAGGAATTGGACTAAGGTGAACCGGTTCTCTACAAGAACCTATCTATGTCCATCTTTTATACTGAGCGGCCATGCCAAGGCTAGCTACACTGGTATTGTTAGGCTAATATAAACACAACAGCACTGGAAAGGTCTGTTAGAAATTTTTAGGGAGAACACATTGTTTTCAATTTACAAAAAAATAAATAAAAATGGATGCTAACAGTTAGCCTGAAAGTAACAAAGTATATTGCCCACCACAACACAGGTTTAGTAATAAATAGAACCTGCTGTTAAAAAAATCATATTCCTGAGGTTAATTGTCCTCACAGATGCACCTATTCTTAAGACTAGCTCCATTGTTTTATGTGTGCCAGGGACTGCAGTGTACACTGGGAGTTTTAGAAAAGCTTGTCTTAATGGTGTGTGATAAATGACCTTATAAAAGCTCTTATTTATTTATTTAGAATTAAACTCTATTAAAACAAGAACATCTATGTTGACAAGAAAAGAGCGTCAGCTAACACAGTAGAGGGTGGACCTGCAAACAATGTTCTTGGAAAGCAGATAGTGATACAGAAAAATATGTATTTTCTCCCCATTAAACTTGCATAAGTCTTCATTACATTACTTCGTAAATCTGCATTACAACGTTATAACAAATCCAATAACAAAAAGACACACAAGGGAGCCTTGTGATGCTGTCACTTCACCTGATCTCAGCCTAACTACCATTACAAAGTCTTCATTGTGAAGGAAAGCAAATGAGGATTATTTTGAGTTTTGCTTACTATGAAATCACACTGGACGTCAGCATCTTTTTCTAAGAATATTCAAATCATACTTTACATGATCACTACTTATCAAATGTACTTGGGGGTTGTTGGGTTTATTCCCCCTGTTTTGTTGTCTGTTGATTACATTTGCATAATCGGTCTCCACTCTCTGATGTCATCTAAACCCCTGGTTGTCCCTTTCCAGAAAGTTTTGCTTATCACGGTCGGACTGCTGGCTCAGTGTCAAGCTCTTATAATCGTGTTTATTGACTCGGCAAACAACCAGGAATACTTCCAGAGAAGCGGTATCAGTTTGCACAGTGGCATACTGACTCAGTAACATAACGCGCTTTGCAATCAGTTACTAACTGTGTACGAAGAGTGTACTGAATGGTAACAACAGCTAACATTCAGGCAACCTTTGAATCATAGGTGCGATAAAGTCACTTTTGTAAAAGACCAAACCAGTTATGTATGTGTGTTCCCATAGACATGAAGCAGGGACTTTTATGTTACTTTCAAGCTCTGCATGGAGATATTTGTAGCAATAAGCTTTGTGGAAATGATGGAGTATGGGGTAAGAACAAAGGAACTGACTAAGTGACTTATTGCTGGGTAAACAAAAGCCACAAATTGCTTTTCTTGAATTTATAGTGTAGTGCTTTGGCCCGTACTCCAAATATACCAGGCCTATATGTGCTTAAGGTTAGTGTATTTAAAAAATATTATCTTTTCATTTTCTCTAATTTTTTTTACACATTTAGATCTGTTTCCTTCACATTGTCAATACTATTTAGCCAGTGAAGACTGTTGTAAAATGTCATATTTTGTCATTTCAGAAAAAAACGCAATAGCTCATTGGGATGCCATTAGGATCAACTTAGTTCGAGCTTAGAGACCAGAAATGTTCTCTTCTCTTTACCCTCATCCCCAGCCTGTTGGGGCAGCTGGCTGCCCTTCCCCCGGCCTGTTTCTTCCTGTTAAAATTGAGCTTTTCCTTCCCACTGTTTCCAAGTTCTTGCTCATAGAGGGCTGTATGATTTTAGGGAGTCATTTCTAATATTGCAGGATCTTTACCTTACAGTATAAACCACCTTGAGGCAATTTAACTGAATTATAGTTTTCCTGTAAAGGCGTGCTTCATGCAACAAGGGACAAATGCTTCTTGCTGCATATATACATACATGCAATGCAAACTCCAACAGAGGAAAAGAATAGTTATTGTAGCTTCTGTATTTATAGAATAATGATTTTTACAGCTGTAATATATAAATGTGTTTGATATGAAATAATACAGTAAAACACAATAAAATATGACACAGTAGAATATAATGCAAAGCGATAAAATACAATGCAATAAATCCAATATATATTGCATCAGTAATAGGTGACCAAACAGTAATGACAAGCATTATCAAATCTTATGAGAAACTCAACAACAATCAGACAATAAATATATCACCAAAATGGGATGGATGAATCCAGCTGAACTAGTTCAGTACTTGCAACATTCATTTATTAAGGGTGTTTTCACAGCTTTACTGTCTGTTCTGTTTAATCTGAACTCTGTTTAATTTTGGTTTGTGCAGATCGGAACACAGTAATAGCACTAAAGTGTGAAGGAAAACAATCGTACAACAACTTTTTGGATGCACTGGTATCCAAACGAACTCCAGAGGAGCCGTTTTAGGATCACAATGTGATTCAACCTCACCAACTAACAAGTGTACGCTGCAAGTTTGAGCTCAACGCCTTCACATACCCAGCAGAGGTGGGAATCCCCAGACACCCCATGATATGATATTGTCACAATATTTCACTCATGATATGATTTTTAACATATTGCAGTAAGCTGCTATCAGTCTGAATGGGGTCGAGTTGGTAATTTCATGCAATATGTTTCTGATAATACAGCAACTAACTGTGGGAAATTGTCAAAAATCACATATCTATTGCTGTCTTGACAAAGAAAAAGTCACATTTAATAGAAATTCATATTTGTAATCAGTAACCTTCTGTTTTACAGGAATATAACCAGAATACAACAGACTGGCGGCCAGTTAAGTCATGTCCCCTCGACCTGTACTCACTGATAAATCCTCATTCAAACTGATGGAAACATGGTAGCAGTCAGTCTGCATTTATAAATTACACAGCAGTTATTTGACACCTTCAACAATTTCACCTAGAGCAATTGAGGTCCAAGTCACACTGCAACTATTTGCACAAAAGTTTACTCCTATAAGGTGAGATAAATAAGGGTGAGATATCTAATAAAATATCGATATTTGGTGTCACTGTATTTATATAATAGCAATTTTCCCCCCCACCTCTATTACCCAGGTATGCTTTACACTCTGTAATGCAGCAGAATACCGTATACGTGCAGAGGATACAAACTGCTGCCATGATAAATACGAATGTTAGTAAATTCTCCATGTTATCCACTAGTCCAGAAAACAGCACCTTCTTCCTGTATTTACTTTTGTGTTTTCTGCCCCAGACACAGCTGGCCAGTGAGCAGACTGGATGTCCTCACGTGGTTTGGTAGTGACGTTTTGGTTTGCTTGGAGTTTTGAGTTTCCCTTCGCAGGAAGCAGCTACATGTTTGCAAACTCTCTGAATGAACCACAGGTGTCCAAGCAAAAATGAAGGTGTGAAAACGCCCTCAAAAGCCACAACTAAGTGATCACTTTTTTTTTTTTAGCAGTTTTTACCCAGATCAGGTCAGTCATGTTTGAGATATTGCATTTGAATAAAAGAGACATTAACACCCATAAAGATGTTAAACTGAAAGTGCTAATCTGTAAGTCTCTGAAACACAGATAGCATTTTAAGATTGTGCCTGACCTCGCCTTTACCATCATGAATATCTTTGTGTTTAGTTTTCCTTTCCCCCCCCCTTGACTTAATTATTATTTTTGTACTCTGTAGCTTTCCTCCATTGCCGTCTGGACCAGAAGAGATCTATTAATACTGGAATATGATGTGAAGGACAAACGAGTCAAGCAGTCATTATATCCTCCAGTTAAAACACAGATCCTTCCTATTCCAGTGTTTTCATTTCAATTACTTAGCCCAAGAATAATTTCCTCTGAGTGCCCCGAAACATCTAAGGTCTCTGCATTAAGTGGGGCCTAAAGGAGTCCACTGTAATCCCAAAAAGAAATCGAGTCAGACACTCATTGTTTAATGCCTAATGGGAAGTGTCTGAAAGAACTAACTGGGCAACTCTCTTCAAACCAACGCATGGTGCTTATAAATAATAAGTCTAATTTTTGATGGAAGTCATTTGCTAGAAGAGTGTCACGATGCTTATTCTGTCATAAGTTAAAGAAAATTATGTATACATGTGTACATTTCGATTATTGTCCTTACTTGAACCTCAGCTGCTCATGGACACATTTCACTGCCAATGTAGGTCATTCAGTTTCGAGTTAAACAAGACACTGAGTCAGTTCCGAACCCCCTCCCCCTGCGCCGTTACTCTGCTTTCTTTTTTACAAAGAAAGTGCCCGAAAGCTCGGTGAGCGCAAGTCAAAACCAGAGAGAGTAGAAAGAGGTTAAAAGGTCACGCATACTGTTATTAATACCCACTCGCCACCTGAACATGTGCTCGCACTCTCCAGCAGTCGCTGCCCTGCTCTGCAGCTGGAAGACTGAGAGGGAGAGAAGCATTGTTTTGTATGTTAACACAGTCGATCCCGCTGAGGTAAAAATAGTTCACAGCTCTATTCTCTCGCAGCAGAGGCAGCGAGCGGCTCAGCCAAAAACAATATTTGGACATGGCAGCAGATGTCCCCAAACAAGCCCAGTAAGAACGGGCCTGCGAGGGGAACTTTTGGCATTGCCCAACTCTGAGAAGAGGGGAGGGGATCAGCTGGAAACAATGTGCTTTAAGAGAACACTTACAAGAGAGAGCACATGTGTGTGCTGGTATTCCAACTGGAGGCACTTAATGGGAAGATTTACCGATGATGAGGAACCTGTCTCTTTAAATTAGCAGGAGGTAGTTCACTGAGTTCACCAACTCTGAGATTTGGCTGTATGGATGTGCACTCAGTCAGAGGGGCTCTTTGATTTGGAAGCCGAGAGTAAAGGCTCTCTTTCTGTTTTGCAATTTCTTTGCTTTTATACGGCGTGATAGCTGCTCACCGAAACAGAAAATTACAGGAAATAAGCACTAATGTTTTGCCTTCATGACACAGATAGTGTGATCACTGTCTTTGTTTTCCTGGCAGGGGAAAAGGCATGCACTGGCTCTTGTTGCTGCTTATTTGTCTGCTGTCTTAAAAATCATATTTGCTTGTGTTTACCCACCTGATTATTACTGAACAGTGTGATATTCTCCACAGATTTTGTGGCCTGGAAAAAAAGCATAGCCAGGATAATACATATGGGAAGCATCAAACAGGACACACAACACTACTCCAGCTGTACGGATCACTATTGCAGCGGAAAACCCCAACGAAGTGTCCTAATATTTAAAAATGTATCTTCACAGTGTCGGAGAGAGGACAGAAATCTGTCTCGCTGACTTCCCTGTTTCATTTAATACAGTGTCACTGCTGATCTATATGTATTTCCTAAGATATGCAAGCCTGGAACTACACAGTGCCAGCAAGGAGTAATGAACAGACCTTCAATCTCACAATGACTATTCCAGATTTAACAAATACTCTGGGAAGAAATAAGCACATCACAAAAATGATCTGGTCTTTAGCAGGTCGTAGAAAAGCTAAATACACCCTACTCCTATACGGAGTTGCTGTGGGTCAGGAGGTAGAGCAAGTCATCTACTGTTTGGAAGGTTTTTGGTTCAATCCCTAGTTGTCCAAGTCTGTGTGCCAAAGTATCCTTTAGCTAAACCCTGATGTGTGAATGTTTGACAGAGAGCATTTAAACATACATACAAAAGCCACACTTGTTCAGTCTTCTTCTAATTGTCCTGTCATGATCTTTAACACTTAACATGCTAGCTGAGCCTGTAGAGTCTGAGATGTAGCTCAGGATTTTTGTCAGGTTTTCTGAGCATTGCACAATCTCACCTTACGGGTGAGAAAGCAGAAGTTTTTATAGAGACTTTTTTAGAGGTGCTCACACTTGCTGATGATCAGTTCGTCAAGTGCTTCTACCTACCCTCTTAATTCCTATGGAAAAAACTAGGGTACACTTAGTTTTTCACACACTGCTTCTGCTTTTTGCCTAGTTTCTCTTAAATAATAATGACACGGCGTAATATGGCGTGCATTGTTGTTCATCTAAGGTTGTTTGTACCTATTTTGAAGACTTGCTAAGGGACAGATTATTTTTATTACATAAAAGCAAAAACTAGCAGAGCAATACCTTCTCCAGAAATTCCAGAATAAGTGTTCATATAATGTCTATTGCGCACAAATTAGCTGCTGATCTTGGTTAGTTTCCATTACAAATAACACTGTAACCTTGAAGAACATAAACTGTGGTTAGAAAGAGAAACAATCGTATCTGATCTGATTATTACACGTTTATTCCTTGGAAAGCTCTCCTGGTCTTTTTGTGAAAAATGCAAAGCTGTAACATATGTTAGTCAGCATTTATGTAAACATCTACACCCAAAAGCCATGCTTTGTGTACACGAAACCAACTCACTAGTAATTTATTAATTTAACTCAATGCAAACATAAACTTTCTTGTTTGCACCTTAAGTTGGCTTCAAGTTGAGCAGGCAGATCCTTTTTTTCTTCTTCTCTGTAACACTTGTCACATCTGTTCTCTTGACATTTCAACACCCCCAAAGAGCAGCAGTGCTGATTTTCCATTTCAGTCAGCAGCATCGGTGAGAGAGAAACCTACACCGTCTCCAGAGACTCTCATCAGACAATGGCCTTTGCATCAGTTTTTTTTTTTACTCCCCTTCCTGAACCATTATATGACCTGAACCTGGCATTCTGACGTGAACAGACAAGCTAAGAGACACAAGTGTAACATTATTCCGATAAACTCTCACAAGAAACTGGAATTTTTTATGTTTTTTTTAGTTCTTAAATGCATTCTAAAAATTATATAATGCCTTTATGAATTTACAGAGTGCACGTGGAAAATACCTATGAGGCTACACATGAAGAGGCTCTGGCTAACATTACACAAGAAAGTACAATGAGCTCAAGATCAAGTAAAACAAGCATAGCATTACATCACGTCACTATGGCGACATTTAATTATGTATCATTAAAGGCACAACAGGTCAAAGCACCCTGTAGTAGCTGTGATAGGTGGCGGCTATGATCTAATGCCCTCAGAAGACAGGGTGAGAGCAGAGGGAAGGAAAGGAGTTGATAGAGTCACCATGCTGGTTTATTGTTCACACTTGTTTACACGCAGCACTCTGCCTGAAGCTTTCTATCATGTTGTGCATGCGGCCTACCACTGAGAGGGCCTTTCTCTATCTGACGGAAAGGACGCCGTGCGGCTGCACTGAGTGAAGGTGAGGAAGGAAACAGTGACAGAACAGTTGTGTGTTGGACTTCCTCAGATAAAGTCGAGACAATGCTGTGACATTTAAAGAGAAATGAAGGCTGTGAGATGTTATATGGAAACCTCAAAAATAGGGAAACGATGCACCATCGTGATGTGCTGTGCTGATAGCAAGAGTGACTATTATTTTGAAAATTTCCATATAAATCGCCACCAGATCCCTGCCTGTCTGTAAGACGCCTCCTAAAATACAAGCAGAAGTTCAGCATGCACTTGTCAGGCTCCTTAAAGTTCTTATCTAGATCACATCTTATCATGTCATCATGTTGCCTAGCAACCAGTCTAAAACGGCCCATTTTTAGCATTTATGCACCTATAACCCCGTATGAAAGCGTCATATCATTTTAATTTCCTGACAGTTACATCTGGTTTATATCGCCAAAAGTTTGATATGATGTCATCATATTGCCTGGCAAGCTAGCAAAGAGCTAAAATGACCCGTTTTTGAGCCTTTATCCACTTTGAATGTCTGACAAAAGCAATGGACCTCTTTTAATTTCACAGCCAGTAGATACTGAAGCATGTACTTCTAAAAACTAAAATACAATTTTCAAAAAGCAGGGACAAAATTCAAATTACAAAGTTGAAGATTTGGCAGATTTTTACCCTGGACTCCCTTCTTGGTGCAACCCTCCCAGGAAATTGTCACCTCCTGGCTTCAAGATGTTTTGAATGTTATGAAAATGTGTTAACCACTACACTTAGGAGCCACACCCGATCTATATGCTTATATCTTTTAATTTTCTTAAGTCATGTCTTTGCACACTACAGAGAGTGAGAGTCAGGTTCTATTTATATCGTGGAACGATGGCAGAATTGACAGAAAGGTTGACTTTAGAATTTAAACCCCAACTGAAAATTGAATAAAGACAAAATATCATATTTTAAAACTTTTTGGCCTTTTTTTAAGTTTATAAAAGTATATGCTAATTTTGAACTTAAGGGAAGGAGAAAATAAGTATTAATGTGCCTTCAATCATGTGCAAATTACACCAGCATATCTCAAAGATGCTGGTTTTTGAACTGAAAACTTTTTTTTTTTTTTTTAAAAGCTGGATGATCTCTTGTATGAGCTTAGGAACAGACAGAATATATGAAGAGGTCTCTGATGTGTCTTCAGGCTTATTTTCAAACCCTCATCGGGGGTGTTTACATTGTCTGTATTTACTTACTAGGTGTAAATCTTTTACTGTAAAGGCGTTATGTTGGTGCATACTTAAAAAGCATTTTCAAACATGTTTTCAGTTTGAGTTCCTTCATTTCAAAGTTGGTTTACATAGTCGATGTGACCTTTGGGAACAACTTACTAAGTCAAACTGCATATTTCTGGCAACAGCTTATGTAACAATGGAAGCACCATGCATTTAAAACAAAGCTGATTCAGGTTTCCACATTAATACATCGATAAAGACATAGTCAAGGAATGTTTAGTTTTAAGCCTGCCCAACTGCAGACTTAAATGTGACACACAAGCACTATACTGTAGCTACAGTCTTTTTACATAAGGGGCAACTGGCATATCTCTCCATGCAAGACTTGTCTATAAGAGCTTCCTGGAAAAAACAGCTTTGTTATGATCTCCAAATGAAAGAGCCGTTTTACTGTAACCTACCAGACAACATCGGAATGGTCCAACCACTGGCCCTGATGTTGACAGTCATATAACACATCATAGGCTCTGGTTTGTGTCAGAGGAGACACAGTAGTTTGGCCTTTCTCCAGAGGAAACAACATCTGGGTTTTTACTCAGTGGTGAAAGCACTGTGCTTGATGGACTGTCACACTGTGACTAATTCTCAAGCAAATGGGGCAGATGATAATAATAATAATAATAAAACTAGTGATTGAGGGTTTTACATTCTTTTTAGTGTGAAAGTCTTTCAAATGTTCTTGTTACTTTTTCAACTCTGCTGTGAATATTTTATCCACTGTGTAAATAATGAGCACATTTTCTGTATAACCACACAGGTGTTTAGTGTCTTTCTTTGTGTACTGAAAGGCCACCATAATGTGTATCACAATGTGAGAATGAGAAACCCATTGGGAATGTGGCTTTAATGCTCTGCTTGATACACTGTTTAATAGTTAAGATGATAAACTGGTTAAACACGTATCGCCTCTCCTCGACTTTCTGTTTCGGTGCTCAGTTGAGTTTGTATGCACTGTTTCTTTGGGCAGCTGTGTTTGCTCTGCTGTGCAAGCCTAATTTTAGTCTGTTGCAGAGATGACTCCCGCTGCTTTTGTGTTTGTCCGTAGGGCCAAGACATTGTAAACATTCAGGCCTTAACACAAACCGAGGGTGTCCTGGGGCATGGTCCCAAGGTTAGAGCCTGAGAAGGATTACAAAGATGGCTGGGTAATGCGGTTTTAAAAAGCCATATCTAAATGTGTTTAAGATAAAAAGGTGATACTATACAATACCATTCAAATTTTTATGACCTTTAAAGTTAAAATAGTGGTATTTGTTTGTAAAATCACTGATCTCTAATTAAATAGAGTCTAGATCAAAATCAAGTTATCAAAAAAAAGCTCATAATACAGGAAAAGACACAAACTGAGCGCAGGCGTGGCGACAGAGGCGTGTGATATCAGTCGTGGTTTCCCCTTTATGAATATTGCGCTGTGAGCCCTTGTTGTGGGAAATGAGCAACTTTCTTTTTCTGTTGTGTGTGAGAAACAAAGTTACCAGCATAAAGCCACAACCACTGTTAAGTGCAGTACGACAGCGGGACTCAAGTTGCTGAACAGTCATGATGTTAGTGGCCCAGTTTCCAGGGTAACAGTCATCCAAAGTGTTTATTACACCAGAAATGCAAATAAAGGCGGCTTCATGCTACTTTATGAAGGTTTCCCTCTGCAACCACCTCACCCCACCCAACTCTATGCAGCTACTCTGTAGATATTTTGGATTAATTTCTCAGAAAACCGAGCCAAACCATGAGAATGGAGGTTACTAGTACACTGTAGCAGGCTGATGGAAGCTGGATTTTCATTCATTTCATTCATAAAAATGGAAACTTGACCATACCTACATAAAGGACCAAGTGTTAGTGATATTGAAGAATAACCTTAAAATGCAGATTTGCACACTCATATTGAATATCTATCAGAGTTTTGTGTACCATGGCCATAATATTGCAAGGCATATGCTGTTCTCACGGTGGCTTCTGTTAGTATCACCTTGTACGAGATGTTGCCTTTTTCACACTGAGGATGTGTTGTCACATGCATAACTAGAGTGTAAATAGCTGTTTCCATCAGACACTTTCCCACAGCCTAGACAGACATGGAAACCTCGTGTCAGACATTGACTGCTGTTGATAAAGTTGTGGTTTTAGACCATAGCAATAAAAAGGGATATGTACAGATATGAGAGAGAAATAAACCCACGTGCCATGCACATGTTTGTGCTCAAGTTGCTGTGTCTGTGTCTTTTTCACACATTGTGAGATAAAAAACCTAGTCACGCAAACTCTGGTTTCACTCCCTCTTTTTGCACCTATAAGTCACGACTAGCCCTCACTGGCCCTGCCCACATGGTTAGTTTAAAGGAAATTATAATAGTGTGACCTGAACTTTAAAAATATTTCTGTGGTTTGTTGGTTGAGGGCTTAATTTAAATGAACAAAACAATGTTACACTGTAAAACTAAATTGCTAAAATCTTAACTCTTGCTAGCTGATATTGAAAGTGTCAAATCATACATGGTCCCCAGGTAATGAATCCCAATTACTTTGATAATCCAGAACGAGGTGTTTATGGGAATTTTTGAACATTTCTTCCAGAAAAGCATTTGTGATGTCAGACACTGATGTTGGACAGGAAAGGCTGGCTCACTGTCTCAGCTCATGTTGAGGTCAGGACTCTGTGCAGGCCAGTCAAGTTTTTCCACACCAAACTCCCTCATCCATGTCTTTATGGCCCTTGCTTTGTACACTGGTGCGCAGTCATGTTGGAACAGGTAGGGACCATCCCCAAACTGTTCTCAAAAAGCTGAGAGCATGAAGTTGTCCAAAACGTCTTGGTTCCTTTTACTTGAGGGCTGAGCCCATCTCCTGAAAAACAACCCCACACCATAATCCCCCCTCCACCATGCTTTACACGTTCCACAATGCAATCAGGCAAGTACCGTTCACCTGGCAACTGCCAAACCCAGACTTTTCCATCCAATATCCAGACAGAGAAGCATGATTTGTCACTCCTGAGAACACATGTCCACTGCTGTAGTGTCCAGTGACAGCGTGCCGTACAACATTGCATCCAACGCTTTTTATTGTGCCTGGTGCAGCTGCTCAGCCATGGAAACCCATTCCATGAAGTTCTCTACGCACTGTTTGGAAGGCTGTAGTATTTGACTTTGCAGAAACATCTTGATGCATGCTCAATCATCCAGGTAAGTAAATCCCCAAAAGTTGATTCTGTTCATCTGGACGTAACACTTTCAGTGGGAGAAAACGCTACGTCCAGATGAACAGAATCAACTTTCTGGGACTTTACAGAAAGTTAGCAAAGTTTGTGCGTTTTCCATCTTAGCATCTGCTGATCCCACTGTGTGCACGCTGCATTCCTCGGGGCTTGATTTTATACACCGGTGGCCATGGAAGTGATTGGAGCACCTGGATGGGTGACTGAATACTTTTGGAAATATAGTGTAGCTCTTAAATAACATCTGAAATTCTTGAAATAAGAAGTCATTTACATTAACCTTACATTTTAGTCTTTTTCTGTAGTGTTTGTTTCTGTGTAGTTGTGGTTCAGAGGGTGCTGAAGGGTGCTGGTTTGACCCCTTAGGAGCCAGGAGGACCTTGGGAAAGGCATCGCCCCAGATATATCATGACTGTGTGAATGTTAGGTTATTGTGTACAGAAAAAAAAAGCAATTGTATGAAAGTGAATGATGCTAGTTTTGAGTAGAAAAGCGCTACATAAGCAGCAGTCTGTTTACCATATGTTCAAAGACTCAATTATTTATATATCACCACCTTCCCAGGGTCATAAACAATGTGGTCAGTAAGTGAAAATCTCCCTCATAAAATTAGCATTTTATACGCCTTGTGTGACCTTTCTGACAGCTGACCAGCTTGAACCTCATGATGTCTAAATGACACCAAAGCTAACCTTCCCCAGTGTGATTAGTCCCGAAAAACTGCACTGACTGTCACTAGGGTGAATGATGGGGAGCTTGTCCATTTTGGCACAGGACTAATTTTGCGTGGGTAACTTCTGGTTGAGCAGCGGTGCACAGGGAATCAACTTTTGGCACCAGAAACACTTACAAAAGGCCAAAAGGGGAGCTGAGAAGAACACGCACAAGCATTGCTAGTAATGACATCCAGCTGCTGGCGCACAGACACTCTGAAACAACACACCTCGGTAGTCTGAAAAAAACATTATTGCAGCTCTGGAGATTTAAACCAGATAATTTCTTATGTGTGACAATACTTTTTTTCCCCTAATGTTATGAGTCTTTCACATACACAGAGCCCTCTTGCACTCTTGCAAGCTTTGTGCATAGACAGATATTTGCAGGTGTCACATGTGCTGCAAAGTTGTTAGCAATGACATTTTGTGCATTTTGTTGTTGCTTTGGTGACTCAAATTTCACATCTGTACACACACATTTGTATTTCTTCTAAGGAAGCAGTAAGCAGCGTGATTATTTATTTCGGTGCATGTCTGTGTACTGTGCACAGCTAAAAGATGACAACAAGTGAGAGCGTGAATACTTTTTTGATGAGAGACCTCACCCATCCAGTTTCTTAAATGACCTTTGACGGTCACACAGATGGGACTTTCCAGGTTGCTCTTATCTAACGGCAGAGAGATGACATCATTGTCCTTGGAGACGCTCTCTTAATGACAGGGCATGGCAGGAGTTTCGGTCCATGCTAGGAGATTGTCATGATGACCATGGTTCAGCTGTCACCCTCACAATTGAGGTTTTACGACAGGGTTGGGTAAACTAGTGCTCTTAGATTTTTAAAAAAGTGCAAAACAGACAAATTAGGGTGATATTTATGAGAATATAATGAAAACTCTCTGGCCCGTAGTTGGTTTGAGGTGTTTGTACTGATGCTGTGTTTGGTCATAACCAAAAACTGAGCTGTGCATTCTGCCAAGCATCTTCACTTTGGTCTCATCTGTTCAAGATATTATTCCAGAAATCTTGTGGTTTGTTCAGATGCAATTTTGCAAAACGCCATGCTCTTTTTATTGAGAAAAGGCTTTCTCCTGGTAGCCTTTCCAAACAAACTAGAATTGTTTAATCTTTTTCTAACTGTACTGTCATGAACTTTACATTTAACATGCTAACTAAGGCCTGTAGAGTCTGAGGTGTAGCTCTTTGCTCTGACTTTGTAATGAATTTTATGGGATATGTGAATAATCTTTATCATTGGAGAGTTATGGACTTCAAACTACTTGGAAATGACCTTATAAACCTTCCCAGATTGATGGATGGTGACAATCGCTTATTTAAAGTCACTGCTCATGTCTTTCCTCCTTGGTATTGTGTAAACACACACCCGAATGCTCCAAACAGCCAAAACATCTACTCTGTATAGAGGTGCTCACACATCCTGATGACCAACTGTTATGCATTATGGCTAAGTTTTTGTTAAATAAACAATGACACAGTCACATGTTGTTTTTCATCTGTGATTAGATTTATCTTTTTTTTTTTTAATTATGTCATATCTAAAAGCTTAGAAGTGAGTAATAATTTCCCTTTTATTTTGCTCTTTGACTTTTAAATATGTAAACCTAACTGTTTTTTCTCTCCTTTTTTTAAGTTGCGAGACTTTCTTCAATCGTGGTCACACAAAACAACTTTACAATGTTAAGACAACATAAAAATGAGGAAGATAAAGGTTAGCTCCTTTCAGTGTTAAACTGTGAAGATCCTTTTTTTTTCAAATCTTTACATTATAGATAGAAAGTAAAACAACAAAAAGGCTTAAGTTGCAAAATTGTGAAAATAACGCACTGGCAAATAATAGAATATCAGTGGCAGAAAGGACTCGATTTAAGAGTATACTTGTTTAGAGGTCAGCAGTGACCACACCCACATCATCATATATCATTCTTTTATTGTCTTTGTTTCTCTGTTCTCTGATTTCATGAAGTATTTATAGCATTTAAACCATAGCTACACATATACTAAGAATATCCATCCATCCATCCATCCATCTTCTTCCGCTTTATCTCGGGGCCGGGGCAGCAGCCTAAGCAGAGAAGCCCAGACCTCCCTCTCCCCAGCCACCTCCTCCAGCTTATCCGGAGGAACACCAAGGCGTTCCCAGGCCAGCCGAGAGATATAATCTCTCCAGCGTGTCCTGGGTCTGCCCCGGGGCCTCCTCCCGATGGGACATACCCGGAACACCTCACCCAGGAGGCGCCCAGGAGGGATCCTTGTCAGATGCTCGAACCACCTCAGCTGGCTCCTTTCGATGTGGGGGAGCAGCGGCTCTACTCTGAGCCCCTCCCGGATGGCTGAACTTCTCACCCTATCTCTAAGGGAGAGGCCAGCCACCCTTCAGAGGAAGCTCATTTCCGCCGCTTGTATCCGCGATCTCGTTCTTTCGGTCACTACCCACAGCTCGTGGCCATAGGTGAGGGTAGGGACGTAGATCGACCGGTAAATTGAGAGCTTCGCTTTTACACTCAGCTCTCTCTTCACCACGACGGACCGGTGCAGCGTCCGCATCACTGCGGCCGCAGCACCAATCCGTCTGCCGATCTCCGGCTCCCTTCTCCCATCACTCGCGAACAAGACCCCAAGATACTTGAACTCCTCCACTTGGGGCAGGAACTCATCCCCGACCCGGAGTGGGCACTCCACCCTTTTCCAGCTGAGAACCATGGCCTCAGATTTGGAGGTGCTGATCCTCATTCCTGCTGCTTCACACTCGGCTGCGAACCGTTGCAGTGCGAGCTGGAGGCCATCACCCGATGAAGCCAACAGAACCACATCATCTGCGAAAAGCAGAGATGAGATTCTGAGGCCACCGAAGTGAAAGCCCTCCGCCACTTGGCTGCGCCTAGAAATCCTGTCCATAAAAATTATGAACAGAATCGGTGACAAACGGCAGCCCTGGCGGAGCCCATCACCCACCAGGAACGAGTCCGACTTATTGCCAGCAATGCGAACCAAGCTCTTGCAACGGTTGTATAGGGATCGAATGGCCCGTAGCAATGGGCCAGACACCCCATACTCCTGTAGCACCTCCCACAGGACACCCTGAGGGACACGGTCGAATGCCTTCTCCATGTCCACAAAACACATGTAGACTGGTTGGGCAAACTCCCATGCGCCCTCAAGTATCCTTGAGAGGATAAAGAGCTGGTCCAGTGTTCCGCGACCAGGACGAAAACCGCATTGTTCCTTCTGTATCTGAGGTTCAACTAGTGGATGAACTCTCCTTTCCAGCACCCTGGTATAGACTTTCACAGGGAGGCTGAGGAGTGTGATCCCCCTGTAGTTGGAACACACCCTCCGGTCCCCCTTCTTAAAGATGGGGACCACCACCCCGGTCTGCCAGTCCAGGGGTACTGCCCCTGATCTCCACGCAACATTGTAGAGGCGTGTCAACCAGGACATCCCTACAAGGTCCAGAGCCTTCAGGAACTCGGGGCGGACCTCATCCACACCAGGGGCTCTGCCACCAAGGAGTTGTTTAACTGCCTCAGTGACCTCGCCCCCGGAAATTGGCGGATCATACCCCTCATCCCCAGACTCTGCTTCCTCCTCGGAAGATGTGTCAGTGGGATTAAGGAGGTCCTCGAAGTATTCCTTCCACCGCCCGACAATTTTCTCAGTCGAAGTCAGCAGCGCTCCGCCAGCACTATACACAGTGCAGGTAGAGCACCGCTTTCCCCTCCTGAGACGCCTGACGGTTTGCCAGAATCTCTTCGAGGCAGTCCGAAAGTCTTTTTCCATGGCCTCTCCGAACTCCTCCCACACCCAAGTTTTTGCTTCAGCCACTGCCCAAGCCGCATTCCGCTTGGCCTATCGGTACCTGTCAGCTGCCTCCGAAGTCCCACAGGCTAACCAAGCCCGATAGGACTCCTTCTTCAGCCTGGTGGCTCCCTTCACCTCTGGTGTCCACCATTTGGTTCGGGGGTTACCACCACGACAGGCACCAACCAACTTGCGGCCGCAGCTCAATGCAGCAGCTTCGGCAATGGAGATGCTGAACATGGTCCATTCGGACTCAATGTCCAGTCTCCCTCGGAATGCTGTTGAAGCTCTGCAGGTGTGCGTTGAAGATCTCGCGGACTGGGGCCTCTGCTAGGCGTTCCCAGCACACCCTCACTACGCGTTTAGGTGCACCGGGTCTGTCCAGCGTCCTCCCCCGCCACCTGATCCAACTCACCACCAGGTGGTGATCAGTTGACAGCTCAGCCCTCTCTTCACCCGAGTGTCCAGAACATATGGTCGCAGGTCTGATGATACGATTACAAAATCGATCATCGACCTGCAGCCTAGAGCGTCCTGGTGTCACGTGCACTTATGGATACTTTTATGTTCGAACAAGGTGTTCATTATGGCCAAACTGTGATTTGCACAGAAGTCCAATAACAAAACACTGCTCAGGTTCAGATCACTAAGAATATATCTGTAGCTATATATATACATGTATGTGTGTGTAATTGTGAAGGTCTGAAAGTTATAGGAGCTTAGACTGTCACCAAAATGTGTTCATGAGTCACTTTCATATGAAAAGCACTCAAATGAAGAGACTGTGACAGGTTATAATTTCAGTGTCAGCCGAGAGAAGCTGGGGAAACTGTTTGTGGGCACCAGCTGCGTCTCGCAGTCCAGGCCAAACTCTCAGCTGGGATTTCTTTCCTTCTTTTTTTTCTTTCTTCCTTTCTTTCTTTTTTTTTTTTTAAAACAAAGCTGACAGTAAAACATTCACAGTAACTTGAGATCAGAAGATGAAGGGAGTGGGATGGGGAGGGGATGCAGAAAAACAAATCCTTCCAGCGCTGCCAGTGTGTATTAAACAGAGTGGGATGGATTAGTTCAGGGAGGGTTTTGTGAGCATCCATCCCCCACCCCTTAACAGATAACTACAGAGGAAAACAGAGAAAAGGAGCAAGGAGCTATAGAGAGAAAAACAAATTATAGAGTCACGATGATAATAAAAGGGGGAAAAGAGAAGAAATGTATTCTTATTGTTATTGAATGTCTGGCATGTCTTCAGTATTGTACAAAAGCCTCAAGCTGCCCCATTTTGAAAATGGGAAATAGATGGAAACATCTAAAGTCATACATGGAAATACAGTAAGACACAAAAAAATCGATATCTTTGGTATTACGACCTTTATTCTTCAGCACACCTCGACTCTCTATCTCTCTTTCTTGTAAATTCTTTAAGTACTCATCAGAATTGGTTCTCCACACTTCTTGAAGACATTCAAACTCTTTGTTGGCTGCCTTTTGTTCTGTTCTCCATCGTGATGATGTCACACTGCTTCAGTAATGTTGACATCCAGGCTCAGCGGAGGCCAATCCATGACTCATAGTGATGCACTGTATGTTTTTTTCTCACCCGGGTATTCTTTGACTTCATCGGTAGTATGTTTGGAATAAATTATTTTTCTGAGTTTACAGTTCTATCAGTTTTGGAGCACAGTTTTGAGCGGCCGTAGCTCAGGAGGTAGAGCGTGTCATCTACTAATCGGAAGCCTATTTATTTTATCCCTGGGTGCTCCAGTCTGGATGTCAAATGTTCTTGGGCAAGATATTATCTCCAAGTTGCTCTCCAATGCATCTACCGTGTGAATGTTAGACAAAAAATCACTTTAACATAGGGGGGGAAAGTGCTTGTATGAATATATAAACCCCTTTAAGTGCTCAGGTTGAGTAGAGAAGCATTGGAACACAACAATCCAAAACCCCTAAGAACTGTACTGAAAATGATTGAAGAAGCAGTAGTATCCAAAGAAAAGCATTGAATGCCTGGAGAACTATTGCTCAAGACCACTTTAAAAAAAATTCAAAGAATGTCTGACTCTTTGAAAGCAGAGTATAAAGAAACGAGATGTGACCCAAGTACTGCACATTGTGGAAAAAAAAAAATCATCAATTGTGGTTTTAACATTTGATTATGTGCATAAGTGGTGGTAGACATTAAGCCCACCAGCTGTAACCCTACGTTTGACCCCTCCAACACTTTCCAACCAGCAGAAGCTCTTGAGTATTTAATGGCTAGCATAACTGTTAAAAACACAAATTAGATAAAAAATAGAAGATTACATTTTTTGTTTTGAGTGCACGCATGCTCTAACCATCACTAACATCAACCAAAACAAAGGGGGATTTCCTGTTTTTCCAGAGCCCACTCCTCCCAGAATAGCACCGCATGGCAGAGCGGCTGTTATCGCTGTTATCAGAGCCAGCTTTATAATGGTTTGTGTGGCAAGGAAACTTTGTGCATTGTTTTCTTTCAGGCTTCCTTTCAGATTCAGATTCAGGGGTGAAGTGGTTTAAGAGGGGGCCTTGTACTTACTTCCTGGTATCACCGCCGTTCTCCCCCTGCCCTCGCCTGCCTCATTAAGACGCTGTATCTCCATTTTCAGCTAGTGTTACACACACCGCGCCTGCAACCTTATCTTTAGTGGCCCGGGCATGTGGAGGAGGGTGTATTGTACAAACATGCAGCCTTCAGACACACACCAACAACACAATCTCATCAACTCTTTGACTGCTGCAGCCGCATGTGCACGACAATTTTTGCTGAAGAGCCTCTAAACTCCTGATAAACACTTGAAATGTGTCAGATGTTATTAATAGCAGAATGCACAAACTAACATGCGCCTTGTGCACACGCATGCCATAACTTAGTAGCAATCCTGTGCACTCATATACGCAACACCATGCACACACGAGACACGTTCACACATCAGTTACACCCATATCTGTGTCACTCCCCTGAGCGTGCCACTTCTCATATCCACCATCACTGATGGTTTGGTATGCACAAGTATCACAGTCTCATAACGGGCAGCTTTACACAGCAGCTGCAGCTCTGCTTATGTGCATGCTGCTGGCATGCCTCGCTTCATAAGTAAACCCTCGCTCTGAGCATTCGTGGCATGGCATGCTACCCGATCTGAGCAAGAGTCATTGTGCACTTGTGCAAGACTCAAGGCAAGCTTCAGCTGAGGTCAAAAAGTCACCGGTTTTAACAGCAAGGTCATAACTTTCAGATGTAGGGCAGGATGGTGCTGCAGCTTCATTCCTTCATCCCTGGTGGAGAAGCCTCACTTGTTCTGGTTTGCTCAGTGCCATCTTGATTCTTGCGGGACAAAATATTCTCTGTTCTCGGCTCTGATTGCGTCAGGTTACCGTTTGTTTTGCTACTCTATCTGCTTTCTAGTTGAGTAGACTGATATGAAATTGTAGCATGGAGCCCTGTTATGAAGCCACATGAATGGCAGTTTGTCACCATCTTGGGGTTTTTTATGTTTGTTTCTTGGCCAAATGTGACAACTCAGGATAAAAACCACACACTTATCTACTACTGTCAGCCACAATAATTCATACCATGATTGATTTACAGAAAGACTCGAAATGAGTAATAAATGAGGCCGTGGGAACTGAGGTTACATTTTCCAGATAATAGAGGTTATTTTTTAACATCAAGGTTATGCCAGTTTAACACTTTTTAACCAATTTTAATATTGTCCCATTCAGACTGTTGTGGGTGAAAGCGTGAGTCAGACTGCCCAGCTTTCATTTGGATGTTGTGTGCTGATGGCATAGCTACATTTCTACAACACAGGCAATGCAGAGAAACACCAGAAAGACATGAAATCATAACTTATAGAAAGTTAAGCATAGCCTCATCCTTTTGCGGTGTTCAGCTAGTCAAAGACTTTATAACACTTGACTCAAGGTTATGATGGCAGGGCGGAGATGACCTTGAATGCACTACATAGTGAAAGATGTGCACCTGTCTCGCTAACTGTCGGGGCCAACTGTTGTGGACAGACGGTCGTGGGAAAACTCGGGTGTGCAATGCTGTGATGTTTTGTTAGTCTGCGTCAGCTGAGCGAAGAGGTGCTTTGCCAGCTGTGGGATATGGGCTGAATTTGCAGTAGAGTCCATCTCACGAGCTATAAAGCGGCGTAGCTTTGCGTGTCAGAGACTAGCCAGGACTGCGTTTTAATAGAATTCATTTAACCTAACTTGGGTTCACATTTACACACAGAGATATCTGTGAAGAAGAGGAACATGTCTTGAGTGCCGTCATGCCTGTCACCTTTTTAAAGATTAAAAAGAGGAAAAGGAAAAAGCTTATCTTGGATTGTATGAATATAGAAACAACACAACTGTATGAAAAAAAAGTTCCTGTAGCTTTTAAACCCTTCAAAAGAAATTAGACTATAAATGATGATAAATAATAATAAATGAAGTCATGCAGAAACTATAAACAGCTGTACATTGTTGGGCTTATATATGTGTTATTTGGTATTATTATGTGGTCCATGAGAGAACAGCTGAAATGCTTTGGCATAGCATGTCTCACACATCACCCACACTGTCTGATTGTGGACGGGGAAGAAGACATGTTTCACTTTGACTGCGTGTGATGACCCACCCTCTTCAAGTGAATTCTGCACATCTCATTTTAAGAACTCCAGGAAATGTTTAGAGGCATCATGTGCCCCGCAGCACAATGCAATACACAATATGACTGATATCTCTGTTGCTCTAAAAGTGTCTCATTGTGAGATCACCCAGAAAGTTTACACGATTTATTTACACTAGTTACTTTATTTCCTTCAACAGATTGCGTTACTACAGAGCAGTCTAGTTGGTAAGCCCCCTTACTGTTAATTCACGTGTCAGTTTTCCAATTAATTTAAATTCCCCTCTTCCTTGGAAATCCACAAATGATATAAAAAAAACCAAATGGTGCTAGCTTTCAAATGTGGCACTTTAAGTGGACACTGCCTAGTATTGATATGACTGAAATGAATGGAGTATGTTTGCACCATTTTGCATGTTACTTTCTGTTTCAAACATGTCATGACACCAATAAAGACATCCTGTTACATGATAACATTTTCCGTTTTTATGTACAAAAAATGTTAAGGAATTGTGTCTCTTATCTGTATATGTCATCCTGAGTCTGTGCCCCTGTGTTTTGACTTCTACATAGATAGATAGATAGATAGATAGATAGATAGATAGATAGATAGATAGATAGATAGATAGATAGATAGATAGATAGATAGATAGATAGATAGATAGATAGATAGATAGATAGATAGATAGATAGATAAAAAGTAAAAAATAAAGTAAAAATATAAAAAAAGTACAAAGGGAGGCAGAGCCTTCAGCTTTCAGACCTCTCTTCTGGGGAATCAGCTCACAGTTCGGAATCGGGAGACAGAAATAATCTACTTTTAAGATTGGGTTTAACACTTCTTCTTTTGGATAAAGTATATAGTTAGGGCTGCATCGTGTGATCCTGAATCCGCCCTTACTTATACCGATAATAGGCTTAGGCTGCTTAGGCAGGTATAAACACTCTCTGCATGTTTATACACCACTAGCAATTATTAACGTCGGCTCTCTCTCCTATAGTTTGCCCTCTCTTTCCTTTCCAGTCACCCCCACCCAATCACAGTAAAATGGCTAACCCCTCCCACTAGTTCTGTTGGAAGTTTCTTCCTATTAAAAGGCAGTTTTTCCTTCCCTCCATAGCAAGAGTGTGATAGATAAGGGGTCATAAGAGCTCATCTGATTGTTGGGGTTTCTTTCTAATAATGTAGTTTAAACTTGCCACAGTTTAAACTTGCTAATATCTGCAGCATATATGAAAACAGGATGCACACCTTTTAATTCAAACTGTCAACTGGCAAAACTGTTTGTGATCACACTCCCGCCTATGTCCATGTAATCCCTCGGTGCTGGGGGAAAGAAAATGTTTTTCCTTTTTGTTCTATCACAAGTATTCATAAATCAGGATGAGTCAAGAAGTCAGCTTTGGAAGGAAAAGGGTGAGAATCTAAATCTAAATGGATTCATAAACAGCTTTCTGCAAAGCTCTGAACCAAACCAAGGAATAACACAGAATTTAAACCACAGGTTATGACTCTGAAGTGACTGTAGATTTTTCTGACAGCATCTCTTAATTGGTCAGAGTGCTGTGCCAAGTTGCTATGTGAGAATGAAGTTGTAAAGCGGTGCCAGCAGAATAGCCAGGCCACAAGAGGAAGGAGTATTGTTCTTGGCATGGACTTTAGCGACCAAATCCAAACACCCAGATGGGCTCCAACAGGCTCCAGCAATAATACACACACTGAGGGAGAATGGAGGTCACCTCAGGATATGCACACAATAAATCAATTGCGACTGGCTGTCTCTTTTCAAAGACAATTCACTGCTAGCAGACCTTATCTACCTCAGCACACTGAGAAGAACTACTCTGCGAACAATTAGCCTCAAACAACAGAGACCAGGTCCTCAAAAAACAGCATAAGTGGAAATTTAAAAGCACACAGTGAGCTGAATGTGTTGATGAGAGGAGCTGAGATACAGTCACTGTTACCCTCTTAAGCTTGGCATCAGTGCCTCTCGCCAGCCCTGTTCTGTTTGCTTTGAAAGATACGTGCTATTAAAGGGAACTGCTCCATTAAAGAGTCTTTACAAAAGAGGAAACCAAAAAAAAAGCTGCAGCTTCAGCTCATTGATGGTTGATTTGTTTATTCTCTGCAGAGGATTAAATAATTTGAGCTTATTTAACATGCTGATCTAAATGCTCCCTCTAAAAACTGCAGCAACAAAAAAAAAATCTGTCACTTGCTGGTACAAGATTGTGCGAACTCGAACAGGGTGTTCTTTCAGCCACTTGGATGTCAAACTGTTGTCATATTTACAGTATCTCTTTGTGGTACTAATGTCTAGACAAATGAACAGAAGCAGACATTCACATAAATCCAAATCGAAAAAAAAGTATGCTTGTGGAAACCACACACAAGAAAGGTGCAAACTCAGTAGAAATGTGCCACCCACAGAACATCACACATCTATCCACAAGACATCCTCAGCTGCAGGTTTTGCACGCAAACAAGCTCATCCAAAGCCATCTACCTGTACATGTGTGTACTGAAAGTGTTTATGATGAATACAGTACTTCTGCTCTGTCACGGAAACCTCTCTCTCTTTCTCTCTCTCTCTTCCTCTGTCCACAGGTTTTTCACTCAGGAAAACAAAAAAACCCCAAAAAAACCACAGCAGCCATAGCGACAGAGAGCAAAGGAAGACCTGGCCCGGGCCTGTCACCTTTACAGCATCCTGATTGGTCGAGGCCCGCTGTGTGTGCTTTGTTGCCGTGTGGACGGCAAAGCAGACAGCTCTTTGAGCGTTGCTGTGGACGCAGAGCTATCTCAGCAGTCCTGTCAGGGTGAATTTGCACAGCAGGCTCAAGGCTGATTCTTTTTTTTTCCCCCACTGTGACACATTTTGTGACCAGATAAAAGGAAAGTGGGTGCTTTATAGTTTAGTAACAGGGACAGAAAATCTGCTGTCTTATTGATAGTTTATTGATACATTAAACCTTTTTCAGATTCACAAGGTGACTTCAGTTTCTTCCTTTGTTTACAGCAGTGGTTCTTAACCTTGTTGGAGGTACCGAACCCCACCAGTTTCATATGAGCATTCACTGAACCCCTCTTTAGTGAAAAATAAAATAGGATTTTTTTCAAATTCAAGACATACATGTTTTTTTTTTACAAAATGAGCTGTGCATATCACGGCTGAGGCTCTGCCGAACCCCTGAGACCGACTCACCGAACCCCTAGGGTTCGATCGAACCCAGGTTAAGAACCACTGGTTTACAGCTATAGCTCAACATTACTACCTACAGTTTGCCAGAGGATGTGCAGCTAATGTGTTCAAATAAGACATTAAAGGTAACACATAGAATGTTTAGTACTGAGAGTTTTCAGCCCTGAAATAAAGTCCTTAAAAAATTTAACTTAATAAAGTTAAATCCTTCCCAAATCAAAACCCCTGGATTAACGGAGATGTTCGCACAGCACTGGCGGCACGGAGCACCGCTTTTGCCTCCGCGAACACATCGGACTACAAACACGCACATTACCAACTCCGGAAGACGATCAAAGCAGCCAAACGTGAGTACAGGGACAAGGTGGAGCAACATTTTGACAACCCTCGGAGTATGTGGCAGGGACTAAACACGATCACAGACTTTAGAGGGAAAACCAGCACACCGCAGACCACGGCCTCTCTGTGTGAGGATCTGAACGTATTCTACGCTAGATTCGACACAGCGAACACCACGAGACCGGACAGTGCGCGCACCGCGGATGACATCAGTGCGCACACTGTGTCTGAGGAGGATGTGCGGAAGTGCTTCAGGAGGGTGAACGCACGCAAAGCTACTGGTCCGGACGGGATTCCCGGCCGCGTCCTCAAGTCATGCGCGGCTCAGCTGGCTGGAGTGTTTACACACATCTTCAACCTTTCCCTCTCTCTGTCTGTAGTCCCAGCCTGCTTCAAAATGGCCACCATCGTCCCTGTACCCAAATCCTCCACCATCTCCTCATTGAACGACTGGCGACCCGTAGCCCTGACCCCCATCGTGAGCAAATGCTTCGAGAAGCTGGTCAGGGACTTCATCTGCTCTGCACTACCCGACTCACTGGACCCTCTACAGTTCGCATACCGCCACAACAGGTCCACTGATGATGCCATAGCCCTGACACTCCATGCTGCCCTGTCACACCTGGAGAAGAGAGACACGTATGTGAGAATGCTGTTTGTAGATTACAGCTCAGCATTCAACACCATCGTTCCCTCGAAGCTGGACAGGAAACTGCAGGATCTAGGACTGAGCAGCTCCCTCGGCAGCTGGATCCTTAACTTCCTGTCTGACAGACGCCAAGTGGTCAGGCTGGGCAGCACCACCTCATCCCCCATCACACTGAACACTGGTGCTCCACAGGGGTGTGTACTGAGCCCTCTCCTGTACTCACTCTACACCTACGACTGCACGGCCACTAGAAACTCCAACATCATTGTGAAGTTTGCGGACGACACTACAGTGGTGGGTCTTATTACCAACGGTGATGAGACGGCCTACAGGGAGGAGGTCAGCGCCCTGACCCACTGGTGTCAAGACAACCATCTCACCCTCAACGTCGCAAAGACAAAGGAGTTGATAGTGGACTTCCGGAGGTGCAGAGGAGTACACACCCCCATCACCATCAACGGCGCCGCTGTGGAGAGAGTGAGCAGCTTCCGCTTCCTTGGTGTACATCTGGCTGAGGATCTTACGTGGTCAGTACACATAAACAAAACAGTGAAGAAGGCGCCTCTTCTTTCTCAGGAGACTGAAAAGATTCGGCATGAGCCCCCGCATCCTCAGGACCTTCTATCGCTGTGCCATTGAGAGCATCCTCACTGGATGCATCACCACCTGGTACGGCAACAGCACCGCTCACAACCGCAAAGCTCTCCAGAGAGTAGTGGGGTGTGCTGAACGGATAATTGGAGGTGAGCTTCCCTCCCTCCAAGACATCTACAGGAAGCGGTGCCTGAGGAAAGCGGAGAGGATCATCAAGGACTCCAGTCACCCTAGCCATAAACTGTTCAGACTACTTCCATCAGGAAGGAGGTTCTGCAGCATCCGGTCCCGTACCAGCAGACTGAGAGACAGCTTTTTCCATCAGGCCATCAGACTGCTGAACACGTCATAGACACCTCACCCTCACTACTGGAACTTC
Source organism: Pelmatolapia mariae (assembly GCF_036321145.2). Classification (NCBI taxonomy): domain Eukaryota; kingdom Metazoa; phylum Chordata; class Actinopteri; order Cichliformes; family Cichlidae; genus Pelmatolapia; species Pelmatolapia mariae. The sequence goes on from NC_086240.1 coordinate 11,171,377, forward strand.
AACATTATGCACTCCATACTGTATATAAATACCACTGTTTTGCACATACCAACCTCTGTATATTTTATATATCTTATTTTATTGTTTACTTTATTTCATTTGTAAAACATGTATATACATACTATATACACACTCAAACACACACACGTAGAAAAACATATTTAGTATACACATTCAGTAATGTATATACCTTTACATATTGTACATATATTTATTACTTTTTAGATTAGCCATTTTTATATTTTGCTTGTTTTACATTATTGTATTTTGCACAACTCTGTTGCTTGTGAAGCTCGCACACAAGAATTTCACTCACATGTACTGTACCAGTGTACCTGCACATGTGATGTGACAATAAAAGTGATTTGATTTGATTTGATTTGATTTGAAGTCCAAATCAAGGTTCACGTTTTTGTTAGACTTCACACTGAGATTATACAAGAAAACTAAAGATCTTTACATGACATACCCATGTCCTGTCACAGTGTTGCTTCAGCACTTCAAGCAAAACCTTTCATTGTAACCCAAAGCTTTTTTATCAGCCATTACTGAAGGAATTAAATTGTTCCTATTAAAAGCTACCAAATCATTCAGTCATGTCCTTTTCTAGAATAGGTAGCTAAGGATAGAGCTGCCAGATAAAGAGGAAGAGCGTAAAAAAGACTTAAGGAGGAGGGTCGGTGTGATAGAAGAGGATGCTGGGGATAGGGTGAGAGCAAAGCAAATGATCTGCTATGTTGAGAAACTCAAGGAAAAAGAAGAAGATGTGATTATCTGGAGAAAGTAGTCCAAGCAAAGTAGCTCAGGTGTTCCAGTTCCTACCTCTTTTCAACAAGCTCTTCTGGGAGGACAGCATAGTCCTATGCACCTGGAATACCTCCCTGGTGAGATTTTCAGATCCCAAATCTAATTATTTTGTTCATGATCCAGAGCTCGTAGCCTTTGGTGATGATACTGACAATGATTGACTTGTAAATTTGCTGCTTTTTCTTCACTCTGATAGACAGTTACACCAAGCAAGTCACCGCAAATGCTATTAACCTGGGACGGCATCTTTCTCTTGGAGCAGACAGCCCTCTATTTTCCCAGCACAGAACCAGGACCTGATGTTCAACAGACCCACACTCACGCTCAGCTGCAAACCACTCTATTACATGCTGAAGGCCACAGCCAGGATGAAGGATTGGCACCACGTCTATTTCTTGATAACTATGGTAGAAAAAATAACAATAATGTTATGATTTCAATCTGGAGGAATCATTTGGAAAAATAGAACATTATTTATTTAATAAATCTTTTTGGCAATTAGACTCCGATGACCCATCATGGCAGAAAAAAATGCAAGTGGAAATTTAGGACAGCATTTAGAACAGGGCTTCCAGAGTCTAGCCACTGGTGGTGGTGCAGATGAAGATGGAGGCTTGGGAGGGGCGGAAATGGGGACAAGGTGGTTTGCACAAATAAGAGTCCGAAAGAAAGAATGACAGAAGAGTGGAGGTTAATTTGATCAAAGAAGGTGGGCAAGATGATGACTGGATTAGTGTAATGACGTCTGTATTGAGTTTGACAGTGTGGGAAAGTGGAAGTGACATAGAAAACAGACTAGCAGCCAAACACCTGTGAAAGTGGGCTGGTGAGTGATTACAGATCTTCCTTATCGAACTAACACACAAGCTTTGTTTAGTACACGAAGGTGGCAAACACGTCTGTAACCATAACAGTACAACAATGAATACTCAACTATATTGATTATTATTGATTATCATGACACCTCTAGAAGGACCACATCATCCAGCAAAAAGCAGTGATGTAATGCCATGTCATCAAACTGGACATGCTCAGTCCATCAGTTCTAGTTTGAGATCATGTCCATGGAACAGAACATGTTCTAATATTGAAACATACAAAAAAAAAAGGATTTATTATGAGCATGAGGCCACATGTCCTGCTCTGATTATACAGAGCATGAACAGAAGTTAAGACTCCAGCAGGCACGACAAAATATGATGCAAATTTTGTTAACATTCTTTGGGTTTTGCCTTAGCTTTTAATCAGTAGTGGTAGTACATCTTTCTGTGTAGACAGAATATTGGACTGTATCAGTTCCTGTCTATAAATGTCCTTTGTAGAAGTGCAAAAGTTCAGTTTTTCTTCCTTTTTTTCCTATTTACTTTCTATCCATCCATCTTTCACACTGCGATTCTCATGTTCGGGGTCACAGGTGGTGTTGACGCCAATGCAGCGAGTCATACGCTCATCCCCCTCCTGTCTTTAAACTCACTCTGAAGTTCAGCTAGGAAATAGAGCAGATGTGAATCTGCCTTTGGTGCCATTGTTAGTCATCTTACACTCGTTTGTTATTGGCCCCGTGGCATGATGTTGATAGATGAGGTTAAAATACTGTGAATAACCACTGACAGTTGTTTCCTCTGTAGGAAGGACGTATACAATGAGTTCTCTGATTGTGCTGTTCCCAGGGAGGGTCCAGATCGCGGTGATGACTTCCTATGACTCCTCTGACTCACATTTTGTGTGCATCATAGATCGACTGTATGTTGATCCAACCCCCATGTGACTGAGGTGATTACATAAGAAAAAACAAGAGAAAAATCAAAATGCAACATTGTGAGTCAAAAGAGAACACACAGCTGTTCATCTTCTTGCAAATGAACATTGCACGCTTTATTCTGGTTATTCTTTTTAAAGAAAGGTTGAAGACGGAGGTAAAGAAAATCCTCCTAGCACATAAAAACTGGTCACATGAGTAAGTAATGAGTAATTCCACTCTGGGTTGGCAGGCAAAACCACACACGATGAGAACTGAGTGGGCAACCTGAGGGCAATATCAAACAACACCTCTCCCTTTTACCTTTCTTATCCACAACCATAATTACATGAGCCCTGAGAAAGAAGTTAATCTAATTTCAACAAGAGAAATATCTACAAAAAATGTTTGTGCACTTTTATGTGACACAAAGGGCACATTTTGGTATTTTTGAAAAGAACTGCAATGCATAATACTCTTCACATCCAGTATGAAGAATACACTTATAATTGTGTGTTTGTGTCTGCATGCACAGACATGTTTCATACAGCTGAGCTGTGTGTGCTCTGTAATTACCTGCTAATGTGTCACAGCGTGAGACAAAGCAGTGACCCCTGAAGGTTGTTAAAGTCCCCAGAGAATAGCCTAAGGCTTTCTCACGCTTCATTCAAGATAACTTTCAACTCACATCTGTCACAAAGAGTATAATGGCTACATACACAAGGTTACGCAGACATACAATTTAATACTCTGCATTAAGACTAAACCTAAAGGTATAGCATCACAACTTTTCTGATGCCATTACTGACGCTTTAATAGATATATGACTACATGTCCAAGGGACATGTTCAAATTTTGCATTTCGTCCACTTAACACAGTGCCTGGCAAAAAATGATCACAAACTCAATTGCACACATTTTGTTGGACTGTCTTTACCTTTGATGATAGATAAATTTGTTGTGCCATCATTTACTTCTGCCTAAGATCTTGTATTGATGATGGGAATGTCTGACCACTGTGTAAAGTCTTCTCCAGGACAATGGAGTTAAGGCCTGATAGCCAGTCCCTGTGTGCAAATGTTGTGCCATGCTTTTATGAACCATTCTTTCACAAGTTGAGTCTGGTGAATCCTGGCATTGTCATGCTGGAAGATTAGGATTCAACTTTATTGTCATTACACATGTATAAATACAGGATAACGAAATACAGTTTGCATCTAATCAGAAGATCAAGAGCAGTAAGTGCAATAGGAGCAGATTATATACAGATAAGGGTAGCATAAAAGGTAGGAATAGTTATGAACAGATTATGTACAAATAAGTTAAGTATACAGATGTTTATATTGCTATACAGAGACCAAATATACAGATGAACTACAGACAAATGTGGAGATGTACTGTGGTATACATATGTACAGATATATAGATGAACTGTACAGCATACAGATGTTCTATATTGCTAGACGGGCAGATACACAGATGTACTATGAATAAAAATACAGGTGTGCTACATATATACACATGTTAAATGCTTAGCATTTAGGTATAAACAGAATGCTGACAGCACAAAGCAAAGATGCAAACCAGCACAAAGAGACTTCAAAAGCGATCGCCGCAGTGATTCTACTTTAGAAACATGAACAGGTAGAAAAGAAGGCTTCAACCTGACTGCACATCCATTTGTTACCTGTTGAAGTCCAGAGTCTGGCTACTGGGTTGGGGTCAGACAACACTTAGCTTTAACAATACTCTGGGTTCTTGGCAAGCTCAGCATTAACATGCTGTCTGTGCAGATGCTTGCAAAGACACGAATACTTCTTGGAACAGTATAATACAGTTGTTGCTGTTTCTGTTAGTAAAATCGAAAGAGAGGCAGTCTAACAATGCCAAGGACAGTGGAAGTGGTGGTTTAGTATTTAGGAAGTGGTGGAATTATCATACAATCCTCACAAATGATGTATGTAAATCAATTAGCCAACGACCTCATTAGCTTAAAGACCTTTCTGACAATAGATAAACTTTGTTTATTGGCTTCAACCCTGAAGTTAATGAGTTTCAGACTGCAACTGTGCATCATGTAATATGTTCAGTGTGAAAAAACTGAACTGAGGGCAACAACAATCTTTAACACAGGATTTTACCACATTATAACTACCAGCCATAAAATAGTTTTTACTGCACAGTGACAACAACTGGCCATAGGTCCAAGGTTACTCTGCTAAATTTAGCACTCAAAGGAATTTAAGATAGAGGCATGTTAACAGTATTTATATTAACCCACATTCAAAATATCATGCAAATTTCAAATGAAAAAAACCTTCCAGCCCTAGTTCATAGCTGTCACATATTTGACCAAAAAAAGAGTATTATTGACTTTAATGAGACCTTGAATGGCATGTATGTATATTCACGTGTAAAATATGAATACTTCTAAGAGTCAAGCCTGGTAAGGAAAATGTCTTAAAAAGGGTTTCTTTTTTTTTGCCCTTTTGTTCCTCTGAATGTCTGGCTGGGAGATTTCCAACTTTATGACTCATAAACATTCATGGTACCACAGGCACCAAAAACAGTGATTGATGTTACCTTTTTACAAAGAGCATTAATTGCAAATTATGACTTTAGTATAATAATGTGCTTTTAACTGACTTTTCATCTATGCAGTTGCAGCAGGTACTCAGCGGTGATTTATTCTGGGAAAACTTGGAACGAGATAATGAAGGAATTCCCCTTTGAAGTCCCATGAAATCGATTAGGCAAAGACTTTGCTGGGGCTGTCCCTGGAGGCTTTTCTATCAGAGCGAAAGACCAGGATAAAGGAATGAGGACAATATTAGGGACCTATGGCCTTAGTTGTCAGCTCTTGCTGCTTAGACGAAACCCTCTGCAAAAAAAATGTTTGACATCAAAATTGGGTCAGCAAGAGCTCAAAAGTTGCATTTGCAAAGGATAATATTCACAGTTGGTTTTATGAGGACGTGCTGAGCAGCTAATAAAATATGTAATCAAAGAGAAGGTCCAGAGCAAAGAGCTGTTATTCTGTGATTAGAAGTTATTTAAAGCCCAGACGGATTTGATGTTGTGTCCATTAATTTGCCTGCATAAAAAATGACTTTCCTGTGAAATGAGATTTTGGGCTGTTCAAAACAATCTATTTAAATAATCACCCATTATCACTGCCATGTTTGAAACCTGACGTTCATCAGGAAGCCAGGCTCAATTAGAATTATTAACTGAACTCTCCCTATTTTGTCTATTTGGCAATGTGGAAAAAGCACAGAGTTATATTACTATTTAGCACTACCCACAAAGTCTAGTTTAAGTATCTAGCTTCTCATTGTAAGCCTCTCCATCAGGTGCCATGCTAGAGATCTTTATTCATGCAGTGAAATTTGCACAAAGGTAATTAATCTCGAAACCTAAGGTTACTCCCCATTCACGACAGACTAGATACATAATTATTGCTACAGGCTTTTTAGGTCTACAAGGGCAATGAATGCACTGAAAGACAGGATTAAATAAAAGACTGAACATTTGTATTTAATTTTTTTGAACCCTCTAGGTTCATCTTCTCTTCTCAGCTGCTCTTGTGAGAAAAGCATTTAACAAAAAAGGCTTTCATCTGTATTTTGTTAGAACATTTTGTGAAAAATTGGATTTTTAGATCACAAATTTAAGCAATTGCTTTCGTCTATATTTCTCATGACAAAGGTCAGGGCAGGAACTCAGGGGTGGGGCAGGTGTGGAGCAGTGCTGATGAGGGTGCTGATAGATGAGGCTGACAGCACCAGGGCGCAGTTCAAGCCTCGAGGCCGTGACCACAGAAATGGCCATTTTAAACAGATTTGTTGCTTGGACAGTCCTCGAGATCTGTGGGATTACTTTATCAGCTCAAATCCATCAGCCAGACATTAAGATACTGAAAAGTCCAGGTGTCTTGTAAGTGCTGTTTGGATAAAGATAACTGCTTAAAAGACAGCTGTTGTAACACAACGAGTGCACAGGCATGTGGTATTATTGTGAGCCAGCAACTGATCTTAAACAGCATCCTACCCTGTGGATCAGACTCTGTTTGCTCGTGAACAAGTCTGACATAAGGCAGCTGCTATTAAACCACTGCTGTGAGGCTTATTGACTATGAATATGAATATTAAACTCAGGTTTCTCTTCAAATGCTTCCTTTCCCCAGTTCTTTGTCTGTGTGATGCACCCATACAGATCATGGATGAAGCTTAACTCCTGTCATTCAAATGTGACACCAAGTGACATCCACGTCAAGACTTCATAGCAAGTTATTCAAAAACCAGTGAGTGACTTCATAGTGGCAAAGTACTTTTATTTTAAGTTTTTAAGAGTCATGTGGGTATGTTCCACTACCAGTGTGTTTCCACTTGTGGCCAGGATGTTGCAGCAAAATGTGTGCATTATAATCCAGAACATACATGTGCATACACACATCACAAACACCCATGTGTGTGCTTTGTCTCATCTCCCACTGCTCTTTTCTTTTTCCCATCACCACTGTTGCCAAGTGCTTACTCACAATGGGTCGTCCTTGGTCATGTTGGGGTTTCACCTTAGAGTCGTAGACAAAAAGGATGGACACCGTGAAACTTTTCTCTGACACAAAACCAACTAATTTCAGGGTCAATGTAGGAGCAGGAGTGTTATTCAGTGCCCTACTTTTAACTATGTTTATTCCCAGTGACTATTTACCATCCTTAATATGCTCTTGACAATATGCATTTTAAATATGACTCAGTGACTTATTAAAGACTCACTTTCATATTCCATTCATCCACTTTCTTTTGCTTATCCGGTTCAATCAAAGCTATGAACGCCTTGGAGAAACAGGCAACCGTTTACTCTTGCGGTCAGTCTACAATTGCCAGTTAATCTAACCGTGCAAACCAGAGTGACTACACCTATGCAAGCACAGGGAGAACATGCAAACTCCACACAGACATGCTCCACCTGAATGGCAGATTTGAACCTACTTTATGCTTTGGCTCAGCAGTGCAAGCTTTTCTATAGTCTTTAAAGACAGATACACAATTTCACTCTGTAGTTAATTAGGCTGTTAGGTCATCAGCCTGCATGCAAAGCAAACAGGTTTTTATAGGATAAAACTATGAAAAGCTTTTAAGGCTAATGCACTGAGAGCTGTTTGGGAAGTGTGAAGAAACTTTCTAACGCATTCACAGTGAGTGACTCACAGAGAGAAACTTCCCACCACCCGATCTGTCTAAATGAATGTTTCCCGTTGCAAGTCTTCCATGTGGATGTAGGTAAATATCCAAGTAATGAAGTATTCACTAATATTTATTTTAAGGAAAACAATAAACTTGTTAATCAATGCATCAGAGAGGAAAAACTGCATTCATAGTCGTCAGTCTTTTCCAAATCAGAGACAAAGGTCAAATTGAACGCGCAGCCAGCCAAGAGACCACATACCCTCAACCATAAATGAAAAATAATTATCTGTCCTGCAGCATAATAGCATCTCCAAATATAATCAAAGGCACTGTGTTAATTATTGTAATATTTTCAGTGAATAACATGTCTGAACTCTGCAGGGTGTCTCCTTGTGAAACTTCTCTTCCTCCTTTGGTCCACTGATGAAAAGCACAGCTCGGCTTCCTGCTATTGCTCTAATTAAAGTCAAACAGGAACACAGCGTGGTCCACCACATAATCAGTCACCCCGCCCTTCACTGAGATTCAATTTCACAATAACTTGTATTATCTCCCTTATTCTGTCTTTATAGGAAGATTATAATTAGAATAGCCTGCACCAAATGTGCTTTATGATGCAGGAGAGGTGGGAGAAGATTTGTTTTAAAAAGCCAAAGGAAACCTTAGGCACAGTGTTAGCTTAAAAAAATCCTTATAGCTACACTCAGTGGTGATTTTACTGGACTATTCTTAAGTGTCATTTTAGACCCCTATTTTGTGTGGTTCTTTAAAATATTAAGAACCTCAGCACCTAATGTCAGCCCTCTCGGGGATTTAGCATCTTTGCAAACAAAGAGATTTCACATATGCTGTCTATTCAAACGGGAAAATGCACTTGTTGAAGCCAACCAGCTGCAAATCAAATGAGCTGAGGTTGTTACACGACTCGACGAGGCGTGCCAAGCTGTGAAGCTTTTTAACAGGCTTCACTGCAAGCTGAACCTCTCACTACCACTGATCCAACACATTCTCAACAAATGCTCTTGTAATTACACGCATGTCATGCATGCAGCCTTGTGAAAAAAAAAGAAGCAAGGTTAAAGCATGTCCCAGTGGTAAAGACAAATCATACTGAAAGGGAATGCAAGAGGCGATCATCTGCACCTGAATCTTCAGCATACACACTATTAGATAGTTTTATGATGCAGTTAATCTCCTTTTTAAAATATAATGACAAAGTTAAATCAGAAAAGAAACGCTCTTCCCCCTAACTAAAGGAATGACAGCAATGCAATGCAAAGATCCAAATAGACAGAGCAAAAAAAGAACTGAGAAAACCACACGGTTGGCTATTTAACATCTCGGTTAGAGATGTTAAACTTGTTGTGATTATTTTTGCATTACCAACCATTTCGTGCTGCTGTCATGGCTCAAATTACGTTTCATTTCAATAATTGTGTGACTGTAACATCTTTGGTAGGCAGGAGTACAAATGGGTGGTGTCTCATTTAAATTTGTACTTAAAATTACCAGAATGAACACATCAGTGCATTTCCATGTAAACATGTCAGGTGGAGCTAATATTATCTTTTTATGGGTTTCATGCTGGCTGTACCTGTAAACCACTAAATTTGTATGTGACAGGCACGATTGTGATATTCACTTCCTGTAATGTATTCAGTAGTGCTTTCTCTTTATGCAAATATTTCCTACGCTTTGATGATATTTTAAACATTGCATTTCATTCTATTATTTTTCAGCTACATTCAGCTCTCAGCTTGTCCCTTCATTCATCTATCACTTTTTGATGACTTGAGACATGAGGCAGTTTTATTACACAAAGAACAAATTTCCACTTAGATTCACGGCAGACGTGTTCGTCTCTGTGGTGTTACGAAACACAAACTGGGGCGTAACTGTGTAGTTTAATTCAGAAGCTTTGTTAGCTTGTTTGTTGGTCTTTCTGAATTCATTTTTTTTAATTTAATAACTAAAAGGTTGCTCTAATAGTTGGAAAACACATGGCTGATCCCCCCCACCCGCCCCTTTTTCTTGCAATTCTAGGCACACAGCAATTCATCCTGTTACTTCTATCAGCAGTCACAACGTCAATAATCAATAGAACCCAGTTTCGTAGGCAGCCATAGATGCCCATGCCATAACACTACCTCCACCATGTTTGACAGATGATGTGATACGTTTTAAATCATGAGCTGTTTCTCTCCTTCTCCATACTTTTTGCTTCAAATCATTCTGGTACAACTTAAGGCCTTTACACACCGAGCACGTTGTGGAAAAAAAAAATGATGAAATTCCAAATTTATTGGATGCAAATGTGTCGTGTAAGATATATACACACCAAAAGCACTGCGATTTTGCAAAAATCAAAGAGCCAATTGAGCCAGTGTAGCGTCTGTGTGTCTTAGATAAACTAGTATTATAACGCTGCAAAAAATCTGATTTTGATTTTTAAATAACTATTGAATAATATTTGCATAACTATATTTTAAACACCTTGGGTGTAAAGGCCTTAGTTTCAGCCTTCCAAAGACTTTCCAGGACTTTGCAGGTTCTTTCAGGTATTTTCTGATAAAGTCTAATCTGGCCTACATGTTCATCAGTATAACCAGTGTTTTGCACCTTCTTATAGCCTCCCTGTATATTTTGACCGTAATGCAATTACCTCCTCAACAGTGTTCTTGGTCAACACGTTCTAACTACCAAAGCGTAACATTTTACGCTAGGTGACAAATCATCGATATATTTCGCTTCCGGGCACCCAACATGTCCCTATATTACGAGATCGGAAAAACGAGGAAACATGAGAACTGTTTGGAATGAATCTATACATGTACGTTCGTTTTACTTAAATCCCTTTGGAAAAAACTATCTAATGTCATTAAAGTGCTGGTTAAGGTTAGGGATAAGGTTATGGTTAGAGCTGGAATACATGGCTGGAACATGTATTACCGCGGGAGCGTCATTCTACTGGATTTCATCCATAACCCGCAGTGTAGCATAATAACGCGGAAGGTCACCTTTCGCGTTCCTCAGGAACACCTTGGGCCTTGACAAATCGTCAGTATATTACGCCTCGGGAGTGAGAACGGGCTGTCTTGGTTGGATATTGAAGTTGTTTTTCTTAACCATGGAAATAATTCTGTCATCACTTTAGCTGTCTTCTGTGGTTTTTCAGACTTTTTGATATTGCTGAGCAGACTATAGATTGGGACGCTCCTAAAGTTTTTCTTTCACCATGATATTTTTTTTTTCCAGCCTAATGATGGCCTTTCAATTATAATGCTTATATTTAATGCAATACGTTTGTTAAACCTATTGAGTTGAAGGCAAAATTATGCACTTCAGTCTGGATTTTGGTCTTAACGTTACACTGAAAAGGTCAAAGGTCAACTTTACTATGACATCAGTCTGGACAGATATATGTATAAAGTGCAAAAGGATAGAACTGTGATGGGGCAATTTTCTAGTTTTAAACATGTGCTTGTATCTTCTGCAGGTAAAACTGTTGATGTTGAGGTTTACAGTTCTCTCAAAATTTGTGTTGGTGTAACACATTTTACTGGGCCTGCAGCATCAACACGAAGAGAACAGAAAACCAAAACCATAGATGAATCCTGTGGGGACGTGAGTCAAATTAGAATCTAAATGTAATGCTTGGTAGCTTCATAAATAATGAGATCAGCTCAGCATTTCAGGGAATACATATTTGCTTTTTTGCCTAAAGGTAAAAGGGCTGATTCAAAATTCACACAACCAACTTATAAAAAATAGCACATTTTATCCATTCAGTCATTTTAGATTTTTGTAAGCATTACACATGGGGAGGGGGGGGGCTTTACATGCACTGGTGTGCCAAGCTGTTTCCAGTCTTTCTAATTAAAACTAAGCTAACTGGCTGCTTGCTGCTGTGTCAGTTTGCACTCAAGCGTGAGGTTGATATCACTCTTTGCATCAGAGTCTTTGCAAGAATATGAATGTATCATGCAAACTATGAGCTTATTTGCTTTTACTGTTAGTCAGTCGATTGAACCCATGCTCACATGCACGTATTTCTACTTGCATGTGAGTACATGCCACGGCTACAGCAGCCCAGAGTTCACAAAGTTCTTTAAACTAAAGTTTGGTCAGGAGAACACTTTCTAGGGTGCATCATTCTCCAAGTTCAACACAAAGTCAAGTCTTTGACCCGCTCTCTTACACAACATAAAGATGGATATTAGAAAATGTTTCCAGCTGCGTAACCCTGACTCATCCAGGCGTCAGTGACCCGCCAACTGCCTAAGCTGAACCTCCTGCAGCTTTGGCAGCAGTGATTAGAGCAGCTGTAAATATTAATGGGTTTGTTTCCTTGCCAGAGTGGTTGAGTGAAGGCTTCACCATTGAATTTTTGTGAATCAAAAAATGGATTAACCGTTAAAACATCTGTGCGTTACTCTTATGCTGTTTGTAGCAAAAGCTCTCTGGATTTGACGAGTTGCTGCAACACACGATAGAGTTTAAGGAAAGAGAGCCTGCACCGTTGCAGACGTGGTTGCAAAAAAAGCTTAAACTGCAGTTTGTTTTTTTGTTTTTCTGTCCTTGCAGCTAGCCACTAATTTCACTAGAACTCATGTGACATTAACTCTGTCGGTATCTGTCTGAGAATATATCTCCTCATCTACTCGTGTGTGTGTGTGTGTGTGTGTGTGTGTGTGCACGCGCAGTGCAGTTGTGCACTGACACCCAGATGCCACAGCCTCATTCACACATGTGTCATCTCGTCTCGAGGAAAGGCAGTGTAGGGTTTCTGGACATTGTCAGAGCAGGTGCAATGAATTACTTCCCCTTTTTTGCTGTAACCTTCCACCTTTGGCTTTACTTTTACTCCTTTTTCAGTCTCAATTCAAGCTCTTGACTTATCTTTTCAGAGTCGCTGACAGCACTTTACTGTCAGGAAGAGCCAAGAGGTCTTGGCGGCAGTGCTATCGTCATCACCGCACTTGTGGTTTAAGAATTAGCGGAAGTTTATCAGCTGATTCATATCTGAATTGTCTTAGTTTATGATAACATTTCATAGAAAAGGGAAGTACAATTACCTCTGTGTAGGTGTGAGAGGGAGGCCAATGACAGCCGCAGAATAGCAGATTTGTGGTCACAGGCGTACTGCGTAGTGACTCGAAGCAGCTGCAGTTGGAATTAACATAGAATTTTCTCAGAAATGCTTTTCACACTCTTATCTTGTGTGGTACAACTGATTCATTAGCAAATGTTTCTTGCAGATGTATATAGGTTATACCCTGGAAATTTTCAGAATACCAGAAACTTAATTTAAGCAGAAGTACAAAAGATTAACATACATTTCTAAAAAAAAACAAAAAAACAAAAACTGTATGTAGTAAGCATGCTATAGGTAGTGAAAAGACAAACAAGAAAAGAGATGAGGGAATTCACTGCAGTTTGTTTCTCACAGTCTTTCTGCTGCTCTTGGTATATGTGCAACACATCTGCTAATTGTTATTGCTTCAACTGATAATCATTCTAAACTTTTGCCAAGCCACATTATATAAAAGTATACTACTTTTTTATGCATGCAGCACAGACAGACAAGGACATTAACACAATAGTGTGAAACACACAACACGCAGCAGACAGGTTATGTGTGGTGGTGCAAGACAAGAACTGTTATGGCTCTGCTGATGGATGTTATTGCGCGGCTGTTGTTACAGGGGTCACTGCGGAGGTCCTGCCTCTCCCTTGATCTAATTAAGCAACAGTGAAAGGAACAACAGTGAAATAGAGCACCTCTTTTTTTTTCGCATTGAGTTGAATTTGTTGCAGACGTACTCCAGGGTTTCTCCTGAGCCCATTCAAGGTTCCCTTTCATTCCCATTGAAAATGGATAGAAAAGGCTGCCCTCACACCCTCAAACTCATCTACCTCTGTTTGCCCTTGAAGATGAATGGAATCTACACTCTGTTGTGATGTGTGCGACAAACTAGTGAAGTGACTGGTGAGTATCACAGCAACTTGCTTGATTAGCATATAAATGCAAATCACCACAGGCATATTTTTATAGAAGAAACCGTAGGACAAAAGCAACAATATTAAACATGTGTGCATCAGCTTGATTAAGCCAGACTGCGTAAACAGAGCGCGCAGAAAAGAAACAGACAGTCGCGGCTGAGAGTGTGTTAGACGCTCGTCTAGACTGCAAGCGAGATCCTTCCCGTCATTGTTGGTTGGCATTGAGGGGCTGCAAAACAGGAAGCAATCTCTGAGGGAAAACATACAGCTAAGAACATTAGAAATTCAATGAGAAATGCAGTAAACAGCGCATTTGTGATATTTATTTTGAAACTAAATTACATTTTTACTCTTTCTGAACATGCAAAGAGGTGCTTTTAACAATGCGGGGGTTGGTAATCTTTCTTCTTTTCTTCCTTTGTTTTGCTTCACCTGCACCCGCTGCATGAAAAACACCACACATTGTCCAAGATGAAGTGCAGCCAGGAGACGGAAGCAAGACTGATAAAAAAGGACCGTAACCCTATACAGTTGAGGTCAGATGTTTGCATTCATTCATCTTTGCCACGAATATCAGAATGCTTTTTAATAATTTCTTTGAACTGCCCTTTTTCCAGGGTGGAATGATTGTACAGCATCTTTAATGACTTTAAAAATCAAGAATTATGTGTACAAGTTTGAATTTATTTATATAAATACACTGACTTAAATATTTTAATAAGTGGTGTTGAAGGTTCTGTTAACGTGACATGGCCAAGGTCTATTAACTTAGTGACGATCTAATGAAGAGAACTTTAGATTTACACAAACAACTGCAGACTCCAAGATCACGAGCTCAAACAGTTGTATGTAAGTGCAAGTTATTCGGATATGTCATCGATTTGCCAAGGTCTGGAAGAAGACCCAAACTGTCACCCTCAGATGAGAGGAAATTGGTAAAGATGTTCAGGAATAACTCCGGAACCACCAAGACTAGAGCCTGCTGTCAACTGGAAACTGCTGGAACAGCAGCGTCACCGTCTATGGGGAAGTCAGTTTTACATTATTATGAACTAAGAAGCTGCCAACTGAGAAAGAAGTCCCTGCTCTAAAGTCGACAAGCTTGACTGAAATTTGTAACTGCCCACATGGACAAGGCGAATACCTCCTAGAGAAAAGTTTTATGGTCATACCAGACAAAGATTGAGGCATTGTTGGAGGCGTAAATAGGAGGCTTTCAAACCTAAAAACACAGCATGGTGGTGGTTGCATCACGCTCTGGGTCTGATTGGCTGCCAGTGGTACTGAAACAGGACAATGTTCGCAAACACACATCAAAACTGAGTTTGGAATGGATAAAGCAGGGTAACACTATGCTTGTAAACTCTACCAGTTCTTCCAAGAGGAGTGGTCAAATATCCAGCCAGAATTATGTGAGAAGCTTGTTGATGGCTACCAAAAGTGCATGGAAAAATGTGAGGCTGTATGTATATTTTTGACACGTGTGGATTAGAGAAAATCCTAAAAATTGTGCACCCAGTTCTTGCTTTTTGAACTCATCCACCCTGGAAAAAGAACACGTCAAAGAAATCATTAAAAGACCAAAGTTTACATGACGTTCATTCCAATGATGACTGTTCACAAGCTTCTGACCACAACTGTAGGTATTTGCTTAGTTTGGTATTCAGTGTGTCAGACTGGTTGATTTTCCCTTCTCAGTGGGGTAGGTGTTTTGTTCTTAATGGTCTCTTGCGCCATCTTGTGGATACAGAGTTTTGTTGTTGTTGTTGTTGTTGGGGTTTTTTTTGTCTTAAGTGTTTGCCTTCCCTTCAGCACACAACAAAATGTATGGCTTCTTTATCTGATCTAGCCAGACCAACTACAGATCCAAATATAATTACATTTTATTGCATTATAAAAGCAAATAAGTAATGCCTGATTGTTATATTGTAAAGATTATATAACGCAGGGGTTCCCAAACTTTTTTGCTAGCCCCCCCTTTGTTTAACAAAAAAATCACCCACTCATATTTTCTTTTCAAACTCCATTGCAGTTTATTTCACACCTCAAACATTTTGTAAACAATTAAACAAATAAAAGTAAACTGCAATAGATTACAGGTTGCAATAACATAAAATACTACCTCTCTTAAATAACAGAGAAACAAACCATCTTTATGCTGTAATTATTTTATGTGTAGTTGTTTTTTTTTTTTTTTACTGTAGCTGTGGCATAGTGTTTGTCCGTGATTTGGACAGCCCAGCGCGTGCTCCTGACGCAGGGGAACTTCTGTCGGGGATTCCTACCGTGGCACCACCGTTGTGCAAGTGAAGCTAAAGGCGAGATATCATTCATCATTCATTCATGATTTTGTTCTAGTCTTCGGCTTGGAATGAAGTTGGTTTGGAAGTATATTTCACAATGCTTCATCTTCTGCTTTGCGTTTGTGTGGGAGCCCCGTCAAAAACTTGTCCATTATGCGCACAGTTTCCAAGCATTTTTTTTTATTCATACCGCGCCCCGCCTGCAATGGCTCGGGCGTGCCCCCCACTTTGGGAACCACTGAAGTAATGTGACAAAGATTTGACCCACTCCTCAGTTTACAGTTATTATTTTTAAGGTGATCTTGCTAACTTTTTTTTAGCAAGATGACTTCAGTTTATTTTCAGTCCAGTCCTTGTACCTGAGCACTTTTGGAGGAGTGCTTTTGTTGTTGTTTCTTTGTCAATAAAAGTGGCATTTGAATATTTTAATCATAAAAAAGGCACCAACTCAAGGGAAGAACTACAAACTAGCAAGAAGCAATTTTAAATTGTACCATTACGCACTTTGCTACTAGTAGCTTATTTAAAAAACACATGATTTGTTCCAATTTCTTTAGTCGAATCTATGAAAAACGCCCAATATAAGTCTAACAGGCATAAAATCTAATTTTTTATACCTGTATTTTTGTGCATGATTAAAAGCTGTTAGCTTAAAGCTTGGCGTATGGTGTGCTGTGTGTCCTTAAAAGCTCTGAGTAAACTTGACAAGTGGACAAAAGAAGAAGTGGCACTCCTAAAATACATCTACAGCAAATCCAAAAGAAATGGGAATAAATCCAGCACAGACCTGACATATGACCTAAGAGATGCAACCCAAACCCTTCAGTTGATCTATATTTATCTACTGTTCACTGAAGCCTCGTCAGAAGCTTCTCGGTGGAAAGTTGTCTGCCAAGAAGCCATTTCTAAGGAAACAGAGAGGAAAGGTTCAGGTGTGCCAAATTATACAAGAACTGGACTGAAAATCAGTGACAACAGGTCTGATGAATCCAGATGTGGCATTTTTGGTTCAAATCTCCATTAGTATGTACGGAGGAGGTCAGGCGAGAAATACAACAGTGAGTGTCTGCAGCTATGTGTAAAACATGATGGAGGCTCTGTCATGGTTTCAGGCTGCATTTCAGCCAGTGGTGTTTGGGATTTTGTCAGACTTAAATTGGAATTATGAATGAGCAAAGCAGCAAGCAATGCAATACAACCTGTAAAGTTGGCATTGCAACTTGTCGTTGTATGGTTGAGAAAGGCTTCATTTTTCAGCAAGACTGTGATCCCAAACACACTGCATATATATACCTGCATGGAAAAACACACACACTGTTCATAAGAAATATTGACCTTTGAGCTCATTAGAAGTATATAAACTAAACTAAGTTTTTAGATTGCCTTACTATATTTCCTTGCAAGTTTGCCAATTTCAGTGAACCATTGCACCTATTTCCCAATTTTCAAACAACAAATAAAGACGAAATAGTGCCTCTACTTTTGCACTGTACTGTAAGCATTGTATCTGGTCACTCCTGTGTACATAGAGTAAGGACCTTATGCATACTGTTTATACTGTCTGTGTATCTGGGTACCATAACGTGTAAAAACTGAATAAACTAACCTTTGCAGAACACGCACTCCCTGGGAGAGTACTAACCTCTTTTTCCGTCTTAGAGTGGACTGATGACCATCCAGGTCCTCTGAGAGGTGTTGTGATTGAGGCATGGTTCACCCCAGCTTCAGTCACCCAGCGCTTTCAGACCCTTTCCTTTAATTGGAACATTTTACTAACAAGTTTACTTTTTCCAGCATCAACTTAAAGTGATTACTCTAAATGCTGAACAAAGACATAAAGACATCACATACGATAGACAGATGTATGCTTTTTGTCCCTATTCGGTTGCCTTGATTTGATTTGTCACGTGATTCTACGTCACATTTGTCCCTGGTGTTTAGCGGTGCAGCTGGAAAAACAGTTGCCTCTTTTACAACTAATTCGCTTGATTCAAACAACAATAATGGAAATCGGTACAGAAATTAGTAAGAAAATAAGGGTGAGTAACAGTGCGGGTTGAAGCTGAGTGGTCTGCGTGATTAATGTTTGCGTAACAAAGGAGCTACAAGCTAACACTGACTCGCTAGCTTAAATGTGTCAGCCTAGCCTAACTTATTGTTTTTATTTTCAAGGCCGAGGGATTGGTACCTCACTCCGGCAGGCATCGTCATAGACTCAATAATTTCTTTTTGATTTGAACAGTTTCCACAGCATAAACTCAGTGCTACGTTAAGTTAATCCTTGGGTTGTTGATGAACGATAACAGCGCAGCTAGCTACGCTACCTAGAATTTGTTGAAATAACATCTTCCGGTTGTACTTTTAATCTCTTCCAGGCTGCTATCAAAGGAAAGCTTCAGGAGCTTGGTGCATATATTGGTACGTGAATGATATTCTGTGATTACCTCTGAGACAGCAGTTACCTGGTTGTGTAGTCTACACGATGTGCGTGTTTCTTTTTCTTCACAGATGAAGAACTCCCAGATTATATTATGGTGATGGTGGCAAACAAGAAAACCTCCCAACAGATGGCCGACGACCTCTCGCTCTTCCTCGGAAACAACACGATTAAATTCACAAGCTGGTGCGATTATATTGTTTATTTGTGGACTGGTTCTTATATAGCGCTTTTCTACTCTCCTGGAGTACTCAAAGCGCTCTAAATATGTAAAATATGAAAGAAAGTTGTACCTTTTTGCCTTAACTTTGTTTTTGTTTCTTCATTTTTAGGCTGCATGGTGTTCTGGAGAAATTAAGATCTGTTGCAGCAGGTAAGCCCGGCTGCGTTGAATACATCTCTGCACTTTTTAACTAGCAATGGGAAGTTTGTCTTTTTTATGAACATGTGAGGCTCAGGAGCTTAGCATTGCTCGTATTTCTGTTTTTCTCAGAGCCCGCATCCCTCAAGCAGCTGCAGTCAGACAGCGCTACTGTGAGCGGGAAGAGCCGATCATCTGTAGGTGAAAACGGCCGAGCGGAGGAATTAAGAGGAGATAGGACAGAAGCCCGCGTATCCAGCTCTGCATATGAGAGCAGGTACCTGACGCAGTAATTTCTCAGGTTGCCCCCTAATGTCCAAATTATGCTTCAGCAGGAAAATCTATGTAGTAACTTTAAGCAAATTGTGAATTTATTGCTCATTGTTTGGGATAATTTTGCTCATGCTGAGGTTTCCAACCACTATTTTTCCAAGTTTGACTGTAGTAATATCCATTTCCTCTTTGGAAGGTCTCATAAATGGTGGCTCAGTTCTTCTGTGTGTTTGTATTATTTGTACTGTTTAAGGTTATTGTTATAGTTTTTTATGATGTAAGTCAGTGATAATTCACACAAAACACAAAAGCATATCCGGATTTCCCCCAGAAAGTATTATGATGTTAAAAATGACTATTTACTGGAATAAAGAAGTACTCATTAACAAAGAAAGTCTTTGGTCAGAGCAGACCAAGAAGTGTGTTTGTGTGTGGTTACATTTTTCTTGTATTTTGTTTGTTTGTTATCAGGAGGGGGACCTTGGAAAAGGGTTCTTCTCGGCTCTCCTCCAGTGTTAGGCCCCTGGTGGAGCCGCTCCCATCGGAGGCAGTTCTTGACATCAAACCAGAGATGGATGACGACCTCATCGCTGAGGAGCCTTTAGAAATCAGCACCAACCACAGTGGTACACACGGAGCAGCTAGCAGACACAGCGCTGATATCTATAGACCCGGTCAGGGCCAGTTCACGTCAGTAAGCTCTGTGGACGCGTCCTCTCACGCTAGGCAGCAGGGCAGCAGAACCAGCAGAACCTCTAGAACTGGATCCAACAAGGTATTATCAGAGTGCTTATTTTGCTCACTTTCTGTTGACGGTGTGTTAGGTAGTTGGATATAGTAATAATGCCTTGCTTTCACCGTTCAGCAAGAAGAGTTTTCAAGGAAGCGGAAGGCACCGGTAGCGAGTTCTGTCGTAAGAGTGAACCGAGATGCAGACGAGGACAGCGACGATGTGGACGAGGAGGAAAGCAGCTACAGTGGCAGAGGCCTGTCCAGTAGAGTGTCCCTCCCCTCCAAACCAGAACGGAAGTCAGTATGAACACTTGATGTCATATTAACCTCAGGGTTGGGTTTATACTGTGGAAAGAAAAGGGTTAAGTAAGGTAATGTTTATCTGCCTCGTGGATGCTTTTATTTATGGGACTTTTGTAGGTTGTGTGTACTCAAACCACATGTGTGTTTTCTAGCAGTAAAGCTTAAGAAGTGAGTCACAGATGATCAATTGTGCGCTTTGCTGAGCTCTAACAGTTTTGAGGTTTGTATTGTTTCAGACCTACTCTCCCACCAGCCAAGCAAGCCAACAGAAATCTGATACTGAAAGCCATCTCTGAGGCACAGGACTCAATCACCAAAACGACTACCTACCCAACAAGTGCGTTCCCACTGTCGTACATTTAACCACAAACATCCTGTAAGTTAAGCTGATTTTCCATTGTTGTTTGTGTCATTCTCTTACGTTGACCTTTCCCCGCAGTACCACAGAAACAGACTGTTCCTGTGGCGCCTCGTACTCGTCTCGCCAGCAGTGAGGAGATGAGTGCAGCCATCCAGCTAGTCCAGGAGCACCTCCACAGCCTGGCGCCCCGGGTGCAAACCTACACCGCCACAGATCTACCTCCCTCCAGAACATCTGGTATATATAATAGAGTTTCATGCGCACAGATGATCACATAGTCTCATTAGCTCACAAGTATATGTCTGTTTGCAACCTATGTCTGATGTTTTGTAGCTGAAGGAGCAGATGACCATAATTATTTATGTCTATATGTCACAAGCCCGGATGGTTTTTATTTGGATGATTAGTGTATAACAGAACTGCGGCTCATCATAACTGAACAGCATAGTAATGTAAGTGTTATATAATTGGATATGTGTTGAGTTCGGCAGGCATGTAACAATTTTAAAAAACTTTGTGAGGTTCTCAAAATGCTGTTTTGTTTGTTTTATTTATTTAATTAATTAATTAATTTTATTCCAGCTCCAACCAGATCGTTAGCATCGCGGCTTCAGTTGGAGAGCAGTGATAGAAGAGAGCCAAATGAATATGGTGAGTCTTAGTTTTAGACAAGCGATTTCCGAATGATATTCCATGCAACTTTAGAAACTTTCAAAACTGTTGAGCAGTAATGAGTCTACCCCAAAACACTTGATAGCTCCCAAAATTCTATTTACATATTTTTTCAATCTGTCATGCCTCTAGGGGTGGAGGTCACTGCAGCCGGTGAAGTGAAGACATTTGATACGCGTTCTTTCATAATGAGTCGACCACAAGTGGGAGAATCTGCAGTTGGAAATCAACAGCAAGTCCTGTCTGCTGTACCACGCACCGTCCAGACCAGGTTTGTATGTTTGTATATTTACTGAGGTGGCATACACAAGGTGTCTTTCCATTATTTGGAGTGATTTATTGTAAGATCAGGGATCAGGCTGAGTGGTGGCACAAAGTTGGTTGTCAACGCAATGAGTTCTCATGAAACAGGTGCTGTTGACATCTGATCAATCGTTGTGTCCTGGCAGCAGAGCGACTGACTTCACAGATGACGATAAATCTATAACATTACAAAAACATGAAGATCTGAAACATACATTGCAGACAAAGCAGCAGCGTGTGTGCACATGACTGGAAAAGCACTTATAGAACTGTGGTACTATCCATACTGTATAGATGTGTGAAGCAAGAAAGAAAAGCAGCAAAAATTCAAAAAATCATTAAGATGCAGGAGAATTTGGTGGATTATAATCAAGTATCTCATTGAATTAATGTTTAAAGGGCAGTTTTATTTTCTGTTCTTTCACCTGCAGTCTTGGTGGTGTTTAATGGTCTGAGAGTAATGAATGATAAATAAAAACAGAATTCAAATGTAGGCTCCTGTAAGTGTGATGTAAGGTGAGCAGGAAGTGCAAAGAAGTTTACTATCTAAGGATCACTTATTACAGTGTTATTTAATGGTGATGCTATTGATTGGCCAGTAGGTGGTGCTATTGTTCCTGTTGACGATGTTACGAGGATGTACCTCGAAAAGAAGTGAACAACCTTTGTAGTACAGAAAACCCAGAGTTAACCACGAAGATAAGACCATATCCTGTTTCATAGTACAGGCCTGTGTCTTTGTATAAATAAGGAGACATTTGTGCTATTACTGGATTGTCATTTCATCTGTTCTGCTTTTCTGACTTACCCTAGCAAGGAGAGAGGCGACTCTGCCAGCCCGAAGTTCATAGTGACATTAGATGGGGTACCGAGCCCACTTGGTAACCTTGCAGACTGTGAAACTGACCTGGATGATGTGAGACCACCTGCGAACGTACCTGACGCAGCGAGCCATGCCCAAAGAGAGCCCAAAGTCGGCGTCCTTCAGAGGTTACAGGGAGGCGTCACATCAGAAGGTGTGTGTGTGCTCTCAGCAGAGTTACTAAAGTGATATGATAATCAGCTATTTTATTTTTGTTTTGCATTTTAAAGCCAAGTTTTAGCCTCTTAGTCCTGTCCTTTTTTTCTGTTGACAGATGAGATGATGGACATTGACATGGCAGAGGAGAATGCGGTCCCTTTGAAAAAACAAAAGGTCATGGAGCGATGCAAGTTCTGGCCGGTGTGCAAAAGTGGGGATGAGTGTCTGTATCATCACCCAACAACACAGTGCAAGTAAGTAGCTATGTTAAATACAATAAGAATTATTGTTTAGGGTAATTTTTTATCACTTTCAGTCCTGAGTCCTGATTACATGCGTTTTGCTTTTTTCCTTAAGGACTTTTCCAAACTGCAAATTTGGGGATAAATGCCTTTTTGTGCATCCAAATTGTAAATACGACGCCAGATGTACAAAGCCAGACTGTCCCTTCACTCATGTGAGCCGCAGGAGCACGGCTGCACCTCCTCCACCCAGACCAGGTACTCGCTCTCGCCAGCTTGACCTATCCTGGGTTTTCTTCTAGCCTCTTTCTCTTCTTTCCTTTTATAAGGCATGTTCACTGATGGGATGCTGGCTAAATTCTGTGAGAGTGATTAGTAGTTTAAACATTTTCAGCTATTGTGGATCCACTAAAAGTTTCCCTAAATTACCTCAAGCAAGTTCACATATGCTTACTTGATGAAAAACAAAACACAAAAAACTGGCGGTGTGCAGGTAGAAAGTGAAGCTAATCTGTTTAAAGTTAGCAGGGGAAGAATGCGTTCATACTATTACCTTTTACTCATGTAAAACACTTGAATCTTCAGCCAGTTTTGTTGCATTATTCTGAATAAAGTAGACCTAACCTAAATGATACAGATCTGAAGTCTTTGCCAGGCTAATCTACACCTGTGATATAGATTATCTGTTCATCAGGTCAGCCTGTTGGTAAGGTCTGAAATAATCATGCAGAGTAGATCTTTGTCAAGTGCATTGACCCGACTCTCTATCTACCTGTTGGTCTTTGCTCGGACATCTAGTGCTTGCATCTGTGGAAACCCCCAATGCTTTTTTTTTTTTTTTTTAAAAATCTGATTAGCGAAGATAAGACGGGACCTTGCTGTTCCCTTTTAGACTAAAGGTGAAAGCGTGTGTTGGGCTTAGAAAGAGGGCAGAGAGTCTAAATGCTCCCTGTGGGAGGACGGCCTTGAGAACTGGGTGACAGTACATTCACTTCTGTTGTCCTTGGTGTCGAGCTGACTTGGCATCTAAGTCTCCTGAAGTTGCATTCCCATGTGAATTTGAAAACTGTCTCACAAAAACTGAACACTGGCCCACGTCAGTATTCGAATGAATCATTGTTGATTTCCTCCCCAAAAAATTGTTTTTAATGATGTCAATGTTACAACAAAGAAGTCCTTATTGTTTTCCCTCAAAGACATTTAATGTGACACTGTTTTTACGTATCCATAGCACTTCCATGTTTCTAAACTATTATAATTATCCTGACATCTTATCCTTGACCCTTATGTTTGCAGCAGTGCAGCAAACCCAGCCTGCCAGCATCTGTCGCTTCTTCCCAGAGTGCAAGAAGATGGACTGCCCATTTTATCATCCCAAGGTAAAAACGCTGCACAAGAGCTGTTTTTGTACAACGCAGACTGATCGCTTTCAGAGTCCCAGCGAATCAGTTTTTTTCCCTCCTTTTCTCTCCTTCTTAACTACAGCCGTGTCGCTTTGCTGCGATGTGTAAACGAGCTGGGTGTACCTTCTACCACCCGACCACAACCGTGCCTCCAAGGCACGCCCTGAAGTGGACAAAAGCACAGAGCAGGTGAACAGATAATGCAACTCGGATAAATACCATAATTTTATATTTAATTCAGCATTATGTGATTAATTTGATGATGCACCTAATAAATACGGTCTTTCTCTCTCGCAGCTAAAGTACAGAGAGTACGGCAGAAGGCCGATGGTCAGCGTTTGAAGCTGTGGAAAGTCCTTGTGTCTGTGGGCTGTCAATATTTCATTTACCGAATGTTTCAATTTCTTTTAATGTATTGTTTGGAGTGATTTTAAAGGAAATAGTTTTTTAAGTTGAAGAGTCGGGTTTTTGTGGGTCATGCTGTCAAAATAATAAATACAGTTATATAAAAATCTGTTTCACATCATCGTTTTGCTCATGCTATTCGTGTACTTTGGTGGGACACCGACCTTGATCGGTTTAACTGAAGGTAAGGCAAGTCATACGTATCGTGAAGTAACATACACTGAGAAAGCATAAAACACGAACATGTTTGACCTTTTTTTGCTTATCAAAATTCTGCTGGAGTGACTTTATAAAGTCTGCAGTTGTTTTTATTAAATACACACGGATCCAGCCAGACTGTAAAATCTATACATGCAGTCAGTGAGCTAAAGACGCCTTCAGCACTGCAGCTGTGTGCAATAACACCTGCATCCTTCTGAAGTGTGAAAGCCA
This sequence comes from Pelmatolapia mariae, assembly GCF_036321145.2. Lineage (NCBI taxonomy): Eukaryota > Metazoa > Chordata > Actinopteri > Cichliformes > Cichlidae > Pelmatolapia > Pelmatolapia mariae. The sequence continues at coordinate 11,196,365 of NC_086240.1, forward strand.
CTTATTACCAATCATTTAAATACAGAAATAGTCCCAAACCTGCTCTCATTCACCTGGTGACTATAGACATATGATTGTGTGTCTTTTGGCCTGTGTTATAGCAGGATGGTGGAGGATATCCTGTGCAATTGGTTTATTTCTAAAGTTAAGTGTGTTTCTAGAATTCTTTCCAAAACTTGCATTACAGGTGCCACTGAGCAATCTGAGTTGTGCACATTCATATGCAGAGATCTGTTTATAGAGATTACCCTGTTAGTAATTGTGCTTTGGGTGTTTCTTAAGGTTTAAACTAAATTTGGCAATGTCTCAAATTCAAAACGTCTGTATAGATGTACTGGTTGATTTATGATTGTGGAAAACAAGCTGACTAACCAGTAATAATGAGACATAATTGTTGTGACTCTGAAAAGTATAAACATCAATGTTTTTGATCATGATTCTGGATCAGGGATGTGGCACTCATATGAATGACTTGTTGAATTATAATCTGTGAAACATACATCAAACATATCTACAAGGAATGATATGGCGTCATATTGAGCCTAAGACAACATTCCTTGCAGAAGGTATAACCTGGAATCAGTTTTTGGCTTTTGTGACTTTGTTTCCTTTATTTATCCAGCTAGAATGTGTCGTTGACATTAATGGGCTGCTGAAATTGCATTATAGTTCTATAAAGATATTTAAAGTGACCAAAAAAGGACTGGTTTGAGTATAATGTAGGTTCAGTAACACAGTCATAAAGGAACTTGCAGAACAGGGGTTTCTTCATTTTATGTGCAATCCCTTTATAAATACTGTTGAATACAATATAGTGACAATATAAACAAAGACATTCCACATATACATCTCTCTCTATCTATCTCTTTCTATATATAGAGAGAGAGAGAGATGAAAGAGACAGAGAGACACCGGAAATCACTTTATGGCAGACGATCACGTTTTGGTACAACACCGGCTCTGTAGCGGCTTCGTGATGACGTCACATGACTCACAGTTAAAAGCTCTGTGAGCGTGCGTATTTCTCGCCGGGTACGGTGGCGCGTGCCTGTAATCCAAGCTACCGGGAGGCTGAGGTTGGAGGATCGTTTGAGCTCAGGAGCTCTGAGCTGCAGCGGACTATGCCGATCGGGTGTCCGCACTAAGTTCGGCATCGATATGATGATCCTGTGGGAGCCCGGGACCATCAGGTCGTCTAAAGAGGGGTGCACCGGCCCAGGTCGGAGACGGAGCAGGTCAAAGCCCCCGTGTCGCTCAGTAGTGGGATCGCGCCCGTGAATAGACGCTGCAGTTCAGCCTGAGCAATACAGCGAGACCCAATCTTTATACACATCATTATACCTGTCTCTGCATCACACAGCAGCCTCATCAGCACTTCTTTGTCTTTTTCATTTACGTCAAAAACATTCACAAACCTGCTGCTCTGCTCGTCCTATACCACCTCCACCTGCAGCACAGCGGCAACTACAGCCTCCACCCTAAATACTCCTGCTGGCCCACAGGTGGAGACAAACTCAAAGTAGAAAATTTATTCTCACAACTTTTTGTCTGGAACACCTGTTCAATTGAGGAAACATAAAATGGGTCCGCTAGAAATTAAATTACTTGTACACAATTCTGCGATTTGCAACCTTTAATCACAAGTTTAAAAGACTGTCTTGAAATCAGGTGTAAAACCTAAGAAAGATCTCAGATGCTTGAGTTACCAAATCACAATCAAACAGTCGCATCAAAGCACTTGCTACTGTAAGGTGAAGATCCCACCTTATCGTGGAGAAAAAGCCAAATATTTTTTTAATTATTTTTTTAAACAACCTTTTAGCAAGGACTTGGCGACAGTGGGAAGGAAAAACTTTCTTTGAACAGGAAGAAACCTCCAGCAGAACCAGGGTCAGGGAGCCACAGCCATCTGTTGTGACCAGCTGGAGGACGAGGGGAAAGAGCAAAGAAAGCATAGAGAGACAGACTAAATCAGAGAGAAGACAAAACTTTAAGTCCTGCAGTAGTATGAGCCTACAGCAGCATAACTAATGGATGATTCAGGTTCACTTGAAAAGTTCTTAGATGACACCTTACAGTTGTACTTAGCTGGTCTTGGTGACTTCCCTCATAAACTACCAGATAACATTAGTGTTGAGTCTCATCAGTGCTCTGGGGTCATTATTAATTAAGTAATCATTTTCTATAAACGCCTTCATTGTGTTTTATTCTGTTTCTGTCAGCGCACAAACATTTTTTATCTTAAGAACAAAAAACCCTCACTGTCTGGTGTTACTGCAGTTTACTTACCCTTTATGGTGTAACCCACTCATTGAACATTGAACATTTCAACTCCACTAAATAACAGTTACTTATAAATAACATTTAAACACCACTGACAGAGAAGATTTGGCATAATCTTCATGGGCACAACCCACATACCTTGGCATGACACACACACACATACACGCACGCAAGTAAGTTCCCTGACTTTTACCTGACCAGAAATCTTCCCAGGAGGGACAAACAGCTTGTTTGACATTTATGTCAACTTCCAGTTGTGCTCATTTGTTAGGAGAGGGACACTTTAAACCTTTAACACATCAAAAGCCCAGTGAGCCTCTGAAATCTCCTATGTGGGCGCGGTGTGGCCTTTGAGCTTCATTTTAAATATTTCATTTTCAGCTGTATTTGTTGACTTTGAATAAAACATGAACTCTCAATGAGATCAGCACACAAACAAATTAATGACTTGGATGTTGCGACTGTTTTACCCTTTTGTTTTTTCTTCTCTGCGGGGTGCCGATGACATCACACAAGCAGCGTCAGCCTGAGCAAGATAGCAAAACCCGGTCTTTTTAAACCACTCACACGACAAAAACCATCATTACACATCATTTTCCATCATTCATGAGTTTCATCAGCCTTTCTTTTATCTCACAAACAAGCTGCTCTGCCTGTCCTACACCACCTCCACCTGGAGGTTAGCCGCAAATATCAGTACTGCAACAAATCCATGTGAGACGATTCCAGTTAAAGAACTGTTCAACAAATTAAGTTAATTAAAATAACGATGAGTGACAGTGATGGAAATAGAAGAACAAATTATTATTTTTTTTTCTTCTTTTTTTAATATCTACCTTAACTGACAGTATTGTTGTCCACACTTCTTTCATTTAAAATAACAGCGACTGACAGTCCTTGGTGTCAGTTCCCAGCAGGAGGAAGTGATCGCCTCATTTTATGATTTCACTTGTATTGCACAGTAGTTATGACAGATGGAAAATTACAATATTTGGGCACCAACTTTTGGGCAGTTCTTGATTTATAAGACTGACTCATGTCTTGAATGACCTAAAACAACTGCCCCACCCTCCCACCCCTTCAAAAAAATACAATATTACAGAGCTCGGTCTTTTCGAAACAAAGAACAGCCTCAAGTATATGCAGTATTATCGCCATGTTTTTTTATTTTTCATGGCAAACAGGTGGAATATGTTTGAAACGCAAATTCTTGTAACAACAGAAATCCAGTACAAAAGTCACTTGTTTTTAGCCCTTTACTTTTCAAATGCCGAAAAAGTTACTAAGTAAGTAAACAACGAGTGGCTGATACAATTCACGCCTGCATAACAGTAAAACTCAGAAAGAGTGGGCCAAAGAACAAGAAAATAAGAGCAATATTTCTCTCAAACTGGACTTGACACATTCACTGAAATGACTCATAATCGGCCTTTATTCTGAATTAAATATTTAACCGTTATTTGTCACGTTTGTCGTTTGCCTAATTATCCCTTACATGTATTTCGTGCTTATTAGAAACCTCCCACGGTCATTTCCAAGGAAGGGAGACCACAAATGAGGGTATCGCAGTTTGCATTTGAAATAAATGGCCTGTCTGGGGTTTTTCCAAGTAAGGGAGTCCCGATGAAGAGGAGGGAGTATTGTTTAGAGCAGTAATTAAAATTCATCAAAACTGTCCTTACGAGCTGTCGCTGTTCTTTCTTTCTTTTTCTTTTTTACGAACTCTTACTCACACTGGATGTTATGTGATCAAGTGCAAAGCTTGAGTTTAATACAAGCGCCATCAAGCCTTCTACTACTTCTGTGAGCCTCACTGAACAGCAGAATTAGTGCAAGACATACAAACAACAGTTTGATGATATTTCAAAGGCTGGGGGTGATTTGGGGGTGGTTCTGAGCATCCCTACACTCCCAGCAACAATGGGTCATTGAGGGTTCGGGCTGTACTGCGTCCAAGCTGCGAAAAACGATCTTTAAACTAATATGTGTTCGCCCTGGTTTAAGCCTAATTTCACAAAGCAGCTTTCCTCCTTTCTCTCTGTCTCTCTCTCTCTTTTGCAGCCTCAACTCTTTTGGACAGCGTTAAATGCCAAGTATTAGAAATGTCTGCCCTTGCCCAAGCTCTTCAAAATTCCTGTGATGGTGGAACATGTTTTTGTGTGGGAGGACTGTTCTGCCAAGCAAAGCTGTTTTAGTCCTGATTCTCTTTTTTTTTCCTCCTTTTTTTTTTCCTTCTTCTCACAAGAAAATCTTGTTCTTGCACGACCAAATGCTGTCTCGTGATGGGGGCAAACAAGAAAAGGACTAACGAGTAAAGGGCACCGCATGCCTTAAATGAGCCAAAAGCTCAGTTTTAAATGGATTGCGTTGGACGCTCAAACAAAAGCGTGTGTGATTTTTTTTTTCTTTTCTATTACAGTAATAGTGTGAGTAAAAAAACATTACTTCCAGTATGTTCCCCCTCCTCAAATTGTACATTTTCTCGAAGATCCCCCACTCTTTGCACACAAACATCTTCGTTTAGAGTAAAAGGCTATGAGAGAATTCTGAGTGGGGCATTGGGGAGCCCCTTGGGCATTTCTCATTGCCAGTACACTTGACATCACCTTACCTATTTCGCAGCTGGTGAGCCGCAAGCCAGCAAGTGCTGCACAGTTCTGGAAATTACCATGAAGCATGTGTAAATACTCACAGCCCAGTCATCCATGTGGAGTTTTGGGATGCAGTCTCTTGAGGACTAAGTCGAAACTTCATATCTGTGACAGCTAAACAAAAAGAAATAAGAAGAAAAAAGAAAGAAAAAAAGAGGAAGCCCATAATGCCAGCTTAACACACATGTACACCCCCCCCCCCCCCCCCCCCACATCCCCACTACGCAGACATAATCACACTTGTGTAAAGATTAATGTGTTATTTTTGTGATAACCTGACAATTGTGCTGCTTCCAAACAAACAAGTTTTTAGTTCTGTCAAACTGGGTAATTCATTTGTGAGGCTGTGAGCATCCACTGATAATGTATTCAAGGAGTGAGTTAAGCTCTGGTTGTGTTATTTTTTTGGACTTTACACAATTGCCTTGCTCGCTTTAACTTTCCAACAGACATGTGACTTCCAGTCTAGTGCAACTTACCAGAAACTACATCAGTACGGCTAATTAGGTAGACAGCTAGTATCAGAGAGAGAGAGAGAGAGAGAGAGAGAGAGAGAGAGAGAGAGAGAGAAAGAGAGAGCGAGAGCGAGGGAGGAGGGACAGAGAAGAAAAGAAAAGAGGGAAGAAAGCGACTCAGTGCTCGTGGTAAGCCAAGTTCTTCTTAGCGCTCGTACGGCTACAAAGGCTCTCACTCTCTCGTTCTGCCTCTCTCTCTTCCACACACACACAGACAGACACACACTTCACCAGATCACACACACTCAAAAACACAAAGCAGAAGTGGACAAAGACACAAAGTTTCAGTCGCTACAGTCGGCTATGGCGCAGGGCTCTGACAGCAATGACACAAGTTACAAGTCCCCATCACCTGGAAGCAGACAGGTAAGTGTGCATGGTTCATTTACTTTTACAAGGATGTGCCCGGTTTTGTCGGAGCGATTTTAGTTTAACATCTCTGGATGTACTCGTGTGGGTATGTTTTAAACACGCACCTTTGATTGGCTGCATTCTTTCATGCATATTTTTGTGGGCAGCAACCAAGGCCACCACTAGAGACACCCATCCTGTCTCTGCTGGCTCTTTTCACAGTTTCTCAGAGTGTCTCACATGCACACATGGGCTGGAGGCATGACTCGCTGCAAGTGTAGGCTTTTGTGAATTGCGAAAAAAAGAAAAAAACTCAGCACCACTTTGCCCAAGTAGTGGGACTCCATTGTTTTTGCAAGTCCTCAAACTGCGAATGAGAGCTGAGAGCTGTTGGGAACAGACACCGTGTTAAATACAGTATGTACTGTGCATTTCTGTGCATGGGAGAAGCTGCCCATTACCCTCGGTACTGGCTGGTTTCACATGTGTCAGTCTCTAGTGTTCACTATTGCTCAAACCTGTTCTTGAAATAGAGCGCTTAAGCGACGTATTAACGCTGCAAGGCATGGAAATAACTTTGATCATGTAAATTCAGTTATTTCTGTGAGCAACGCTGGTTGTCTGGGGGATTTTCAGAGAGGTGCTAAGAGACGTTCAGACGAGGTTAGATACTAAATTTCTTATCTCTTTGATGTCCAACCGACTCAGCATTTTGAAATTGATTAGTTATTATGATACCAAGAAAATCGAGTGTTCAGGACATGAAACAGGGTGTGCGTTATACCTAACCGATGACTCAGCCACTCCCCGACCCTGCCCTTGCACATTAGGTGTGATGTTAGGCAAGTCTTCCCTGAACTATCATTTTCACACCCCGGCTAGAGCGTCCGGCACAAACTATTCACCGAGCTTCTCGCAGATTCACTCTTTCAGGCTCAGGAGACGTCTGGTGGCCTCTGTGTCATTTGCACAAACGCACTAACTGAGGGCCTGCTGTTTTGTTTCAGAGCTCAGACGACCCAAAGAAGGTGATGCGCCGCGAGAAGAATCGAATCGCTGCCCAGAAGAGCAGGTTGAGGCAAACTCAAAAAGCTGACAGCCTTCACTTGGTAAGGACACCTTCCACCACACTTGACACCCTCAAAGCAACACAACGCGAACAGATGTCTCAGCAGGACATGCTGAAAACAAGTCTGCCATGCTGGTTTCAAATCAATAACTGCAGATTGACTGGAAAAACTTTACACTCCTTGTATGTCAGAGCTGCTAATTCAGCCTATCGCTGTGAATAATGATGAAAGCAACAGGGGTGTTTTTTGCAATGCAAGGCCCTGCCAACTGTTCAACCTCCAGTGTAACTCCATAGCACAAATGGAAAGAAATTTTGAGTATGGCAACAGACGGCAGCGCTTTCTAGGTGCCCGTGCAGCTCTTTGAAGCCTCTGGGAGTGGATTTGTACTATATTTACAAAATGCTACCTGACCATGTGGCGATGTGTCATGGCTTCTGTTGGGCTGCACACTTGGACGCTGCTCGGTGTGTTTTCAGAAGCTTAAGGAATAAATTAGCACGTGTGGGCAATCACTCCCTTTTCGCAGCAGAAACGAGCATCAGAGACTGCAGCACAGTGTATGACGACAGGAGTGCGTTCACGCTTGACTCCTTTTGTTCACCGCTTCATTTGTTTGATCTTTTATAGCTCTTTTTCTTTTTAATGTTAGAGTGGGTAGTCAGCACATTTCTGCTGGATGCGCAGCTGGATGCTCTGTTATGTTAAGAGCAACCAGTTACCCATTGAACACTTCCACTAGCTCAACAAGCTGTCATTTCTTACATCAACCTATATTTCAAAACAGTGATCACGTAACCACTCGCCATGTGACTTCCTCGTTCAAGAAAAGAAGATGTGTGCAGCGCTGAGCTCTTTCACAGTAATGTGTCAAGAGCAGCTGTTTCAGTGAACTTTATCAGACAAGCAGAAGAGATTTTTGACCTTCAAAAAAAGCCACACCGTAGGCTGTAGTAGATCCAGTGTAGCTGATTTGAATATGTGAGAATCCTTCCTGTGAAGTATGGTACATATTATCAATCTCTTTAAACCCGTCAGTCACACAGAATATAGCCTGTGGTTTTACTTTCATCGTCTCGCTAGATAAACAGGAAGGTGAATTTTCCCTCTCTTTGACACTGTGGCTTATTTCCTGTTTCTTCAGTAGTATTTTTTTCTTCTTTGTAAATGAGCTCGAGTGCTACATGTCGTGGGCAGGAGGGGAGAAAAAGGCAGTCACTTCTTGTAAAACACTGATAGCAGTGGGCCGTATTTGGCTAAGTGACGCAAGTACAGGGGTTTGCCCAAGGGTTCTGTGACAGTAAGGACTCACAGCTCAGCTTTGTGATCTTTTGGCCATGGTGAGATGACCTTTTAATTAACCAAGTGGAAGATTTCTCTCCTACAATTCCCACACAAAGGTGAAAAAAAAGAACGAATGAAAAGAAAGAGAGAAAAAAGTATCAAGCAGTGACGTACCTTTTGCTCTACTTGCTAAAAACTGATCATCGGTTAGAAAGACACCTTTTTTCCACTTGTTTTGGAAAATGTGGCACCCAAAAATGTCAGAAATGTACCTTTTCACACTTTGGTGCAAGTTGCACACAGTTTCAATCAATAGTTGCAGGGCAATGTAACAGGGTAATGTGTATTTTTGTCTAGTTTTCTTCTTCTTTTTGCAGTGTTGCCACCAATATTTCTACTTTTAGAACAAAGCAATGTAGACGTTGTAGATATTTCATGTTTTACTAACTCCTAAGTAACCAAAGCTATTCATTTCAGTACTGAAACAGAGACAACTTTATCTCAAGTGGCAACAACATGCAACTTTTACTGACTGGCCCATTACATATGATCACTGAAACAGGCAGGGCATTTTTTATGATATAAAAAGTTTTTCCTACTTGAACTGTGGACTCGTTGCTTCACTGTGCTCGCAGTCTTTGTGCTGAAAGGTTGAAATAGTTTAATGATTCAACTACTCACCATATTTAATCCAGGCATCATTTCTTAACATAAAAGTTGATCATAAAGAAAAGAATTAAACAAATTCCAACTCTGACCTGATGATGGCGTAAGGCAGGGATGTCAAACTCATTTACACTGAGATCTTAACCCTGTCTGTTAGTGGAAAGACATTTAACTACACATTTAATCCCTGAGATATTTTAAATATAGATAAAGAAGTGTAATTTGAACAGCACACCTCAGTTTTCCTACGTGATAAATGTGTAAAGTTACAGAAATAGTTCTGGGCTCACTGCCCAGACTATCCAATATTTATATTTGTGTTTGTGACTGGATTTTTAAAAACATTTTTTAAGAACTGTAATTTCTATAATAAACAGTGACAAACAGGAACTTTTCTACCATTTATTTATTTATTATTTAACTACTTTGGTGTAGTTTGAGTCGCAGTGGGGAGGTCTTTGTAAGCAGAAAAAGGTGTAAAACCTATAAAAATATGATTAAAAGTTTAAAAATGTATGCCCTCCTTAACATTTTCCAAAGCTGTCCAGTGGGCCGGATTGCAGTCTTTGCTGAGCCGATTCTGGCCCTTGGGCCTTAGGTTTGACACCCTTGGCCTAAGGGAATCAATCAGATTCAATTTCCCTAAACTGAGCATGTATGAAAGTATCTCAGTTTAATGACAATCTAATTGTGGCTTAGATTAAAAGTCAGGCCATGACAATCCACAAGGGCCATCCTCTGTGGACAATGATTCTGCAAAGCTGTTGCGCTCTTCTGATCTACATCGAATGGTAGACAAACCATCCAGCACATTCATACATGGACTATTAAAAATGGCCTGCATTATCCTTTTGAAATGTTTGGGGTTAAAATATACCGTGCAGTAAAACATGCAAAAACACCAGCGCGGAAGCAGGATATGTGGTTGTGGCTTTTTCATGAACAAGTAGTAAAGACCATCACCTTTATGCTGTCCAACTTAACCTCACACAAAAAGCACACACTTTTATAGTAAATAAAGCAGCTCTGCTCTAACATCCCCTCCCTTCGTGTTTCCAGGAGAGTGAGAACCTGGAGAAGGAGAATGCCGCCCTGAGGAAGGAGGTGAAGCAGCTGACAGAGGAGGCCAAGTATCTGTCGTCTGTGCTGAGCAGCCACGAACCTCTGTGCACCGGCCTGGCTCCTCAGACCCCGGACCTCCTCTATCCTCCTCATCACAGCAGCTACAGCACCAGCCAAAAGTTTGGGGTGTATCCAAACTTTTGACTGGCACTGCACCACCGCCAGCAAATCGCTGTACCACACTACCAGCGCTAACCCCCTCCCCCTCCCAACTGACTACTGAAGATGTACTGCGAAACAGACGACTGACCTCAATGGAGAGAGACTGACTGGAGATATTTCAATCAGTGTTAAAAACCTGATCACAGAGTAACATGACAGACCAACGGGTCTGCCACACACGGCAGCCAAACTGTAATTATTTATTTCGCTTCTGCTCGTCTCTCTGCTTTTCTGATTTATTATCAGTAATCTATCTGTGAACTTAAATGGCTCATTGAGTAGAATTATCAGCCAGTCCATGTTTACACAGAGTGAAGAACCAACCTAGTATATAAATGTTGAGGTGACTCAGGCGATATTTTTGTAAATTGCATACTTTTAGTGTGAAGGAGAGCCACCTTTATCATCTCACCCACCTTGTTTTGTTTTTGGTTTTTTTGTTTGTTTGTTTGTTTGTTTTGTTTTGGGGTTTTTTGTGTGTGTGTTTCTTGTGTTGTTCACTGTTTTAGTGTGTTACTGTTGATTGCTAATTCTCAGGACCTTTTGACAGATTTGATTGTGGACAAAGAGAATGTAAAGTCAAGATCCTAAGAAAAGAGAGGTTTTTCAGACTGTGTACCAAAAAAAAGCAATTGTTGATGATGAAGAATTGGAACCTGGCGTTCAAAAGGTCTTGACTTCTGTTGATAAAGCTGATATGTGAGAAGAGCCAGCTGATCTATTTATTAAATGTAATGCCTTTTAGGATGATCACTGTGACCTCTTTTTCTTTAAGACAGCAGAGTGTGTGACACCTCCAGTGGTGCTGTGGTGTCACAGGAGCTTGTGACAGCATCCTGGAGGTCCCTAGATGGCACTGTTTACCAGCATGAGATGCACGATTAAAGTAGCTTATATTAAGGAGAACATAGTATTTTGAAGACTTCCCTGTATAACTTTACTTTTTAAAAACTTTGTGAGTGTGTGTGTGAGTGTGTGTCCTGGAGCACAGCTGAGCTTCTCGTGTCACCTCTCAGCCAGTTATTTCATAACTGCCGGCCCAAAATAAATGATGTTATCTGCAATGCTTTTAGAGTAGGAAACAACTGCAATAAAAGTGATGATTACCAGCATGTTTTATAGCTCACACACTACTAACACACCAGAGAACAAATGACGCGCAATTACGCGCGTTACTGTCTATAATCTCGATGTTACAGCGTGTTCAGATACCACAAAGAGACAGAAGAGTTTTATCTAATAACTCCGCCCTTGGGCATGAGCTTGCCGAGTTCGTTTCAAGAGCCCAACGTGGTCTTTTAAGTCCGGGTGGAGGGTTATAGTAGCCGGCTCTCCGACACGTGGTACCGCTCGGGAAACTAAACTTCAGATAACTATTAATCTGCCATTAAATCATCTGCAGCTCAAAATTTGTTAACTTTCTCAGGATCTGGGTGAAAGTTCGGCTACCAAAAATATCTTCAGTGCTCAGCCGGGAGGAAATGAACCGATAGATTTTGGAGACAGCCGCAAAAACATTGGAGGCTCGCCTCTTTTTAAAACTTTTTCTCTTTTTAAGCATATATATTTATGTAAAACAGAGTGGAGAGGGAGCTTCTGCTGCTGAATACATATCGTGTTAGGTCTGACTGTCGTGTACGTTAGACTTTCCTAAAGCGCTGAATGTTCCTCAATGAAAAAAAGGGCGAATTCAGGTTCTTTCACTTTTGTTGAGGGTGGGTTAACAAAACCACAGCAGCTGGGTGCTAAGTTTATTCCCGATGAGTATTACTGAGGAGACCTAGAGGAACATGAGTGAGAAGCAAGCGCTAGAAGACACTAAACCAAACGAGGATCAGAGTGTGTGGAAGGCGGACTCTGACAACCATGTCAAGCTGGAGGGGGGCGACGCCGCGAAGCCCGGCGACGACTCAAGTGAAGGGAATGGCAGCGAAGGGCTGCAAGCTACCCGCCTTTACCACCGACGATGGGTGATCGTCTTCCTGTTCAGCTTATATTCGCTGAGCAACTCTTACCAATGGATACAGTACGGCATTATCAGCAACATTTTCACCAAGTTCTACAGCGTCGATGCTTTCACCATAGACTGGATGTCTATGATCTACATGCTCACATACATTCCCTTCATCTTCCCGGTAACCTGGCTGCTGGACAAAAAAGGGCTCCGGGTCATCGCCCTCATCGCCACGGCGCTCAACTGCGCGGGGACGTGGATCAAAGTGGCCAGCGTCAGACCCAACCTGTTCTCCGTGACATTCCTGGGACAGTTTTGCTGCTCTTTCGCGCAGGTCTTCATCCTCGGGATGCCATCTAGAATCGCGTCGGTGTGGTTTGGTTCAGAGGAAGTGTCCACTGCATGCTCCATCGGAGTCTTCGGGAATCAGGTAGGGTGTTCGATGCAAAGGCCGTCCTATAGTTGGAAAGTATGTCAAATTAACGTTTAACCTAATTGAGAATGTATGGACCCTATGTGTAGGCTAATAACGCTAATAACTTGGACCCTGCCAAATCTCCAAGCACGTTTGCGTAATTACGCACGTTTAAGTGACCAGAGTGCATCACCAAGTAACAGTACTGGATGCTGGGGATGTGGGACAGGAACAATGCACACAGCGTGGACTGACATGCAAGACAAAACAAAGAGCTACAAAAACTATGTGTCCTAATTTATATGTAACTTTTTAATGAGAGACAAAAAGTTTCCCAGACTCTTCCACATTCAGGAGAGTGATAGTAATAGTAACCCCCCCAAAAGACAACAACTATATATATATATATATATATATATATATATATATATATATATATATATATATTCTGCCTTTATGTGTCTAATGGCATGACTTAGAGGACACATGAATTACAAGCCTCCTTGAATCTGCTATTACCCTCAGACAGCAGTGCATTATGTAATAGATAAACCTAGGGCAAAAGTCTGGTCAGAAAGTACTGTACTCACTGGCATGAACGCATGCATAGATAGATAGCACTGCACTGGACTGGACTAAAGATGAGCTAAAAATGCATTAGTGTAGAAAACAAATTCAGAGGTGTAGAAGCATTCACGAGGAGACTGTTTTGAATGTGAATGTACATATGAAATATTAAATGTTGAGCACTTCATGTAAGCAAGAGTTAACCAACTATATATTTTTTTCCATTTTGTTTTAATGTTTTTTTGCTTTTTTACAAAAAATATACCCCCTCATAAAAGAGTTCATGAGCTGCCGATGTACCGCTATAAATTAGGAGCAACAGGGCAGTTGAAAATCACGTGAGCTGTCAAATCAGCACAAAGGAGTGCAAAGATCAGCAGTGTGCCTTTGGTAGCATGAAATACCAAAGTATCAGACTTAACACTAAAAGTCTTTGAACAAGCAACGCTTGAGTCACCTTAACATTAACTCCAAGCAAATATCACTGAAATGTCATCATTTATTACTGGGAAACAGTTGGATACAGTCTGAATAACTAAGAACAAACTGTTGTTCACAATCTGGGAATCTGCAAACACCTCCCAAATAAACTCAATTTACTTTTTTTTGTCTCTTTTATAAAAAACAAATATAACAGATGCTTAAAAACCTGATTAGACCACTGTCTAACTCTCCAATACTTTTAATTGGATTCATTCTAAACTGCCTGGATATCAGTGCTTTTCATCCTATCACAGTAGTATAATCATAAGGTGTCACACTCTAAATGGTTTGTTACATAAGGTTACACATTTAGTGCCCGCAATGCTGGATAAGCAGTTTGTTTCTCCAAGTCTGTTTTGCAGTATAAATTTTAAACAGCTTGCATGCAAAAAAACTGAAAGATTGGAGAATTCTTGGTATTGTCCCCAACAGAAAACAGATACTTCAGAGTGAACAATAACTAAAACTTTGAAATATTAACCGAAAAACTCAAATGGGTGAACTTTAACAAGAAAAACGGTTAAAGATCAACAGAGGAACATGTTTTTCTCAGTTATCTGTTGTAAGTATTATTTTTCTTGGTAGGAGTAGTTTAGGTGTAAGTGGAAGATATTAACATCCTATATTAACATCACATGACAGGACTGGGTGTAATAAATATGTAGACATGGGGTAAAGGAGCACAGTGTCATCACATGCGAAGGGACCTGGGACACCAGTAAGGCAACACTAATTCCAGCTGCTCTTGCTCTCTGGCATCTCTCTACTGCAGGCAGTTTGAACAGAGGACAGCAAGCTGTTAGGACACAAGCTCTTGAATCTTAAGACCTCTGGTCTCGAACATTTCGGGGGGCCCGTTTCAGGACAGTTGAAATGCTGCAAAACAATACTTTGAAAGGGGACCGTGCAAATTCTGAGCTCAGCGGTGAAGAATGGCCGTGTTCCAAGGCTGCAAAGAATCTTGCTCCAAGCTTTTCGTCACTGCAATGGAGTCCAGACCCTTTAGGCAGAGCGGTCTCCACAGGGTCCCGCTTAGACATGGAGACTTTGGGTGACCAGTCGGATTTGGCCCCAGAGGTTGAGACCAAGCTTTATCACCGTCGCTGGTTCATGCTGTTTCTCTTCAGTTCTGTATCAGCAAGCAATGCCTTCATGTGGCTACAGTATGGCATTATTAGCAACATATTCATGCGTTTCTACAACATTGATGCTCTGGCTATTGACTGGTTGGCCATGATTTACCTGCTCACTTACGTTCCACTTATTCTGCCCATCATCTGGTTCTTGGACAACAGGGGCATCCGGGATGTTGTCCTCGTCGGGTCAGCCTTTAACTGCATTGGCGCTTGGATAAAAATCGGTAGTGCCAGTCCAGATACTTTCCCAGTGACCTTTTTTGGCCAGTTTGTGTGCTCAGTAGCCACAGTGTTTATCCTCGGTATTCCTTCATACCTTGCCTCTGTGTGGTTTGGAGAGAAAGAAGTTTCCACCGCTTGCTCCATAGGAGTTCTGGGAAACCAGGTTTGTGTGAACTCTGTCAGTATTCAGCATCTCTTTTTTTTTTGCCACAGGAGGGTCTGTATAGTGAGGTCAGAGCTGTCTGACAGTTGCCTGTAAATTATGCAGGGCAGACTGGATGTCAGGGTCACATATGACTGCTAATTGCTGCACCAATTCACTTTTAAAGGTCGTCCCAATCTTCAAGTTGTGTGCTTTAAATCTGATTTTAAACTAAGTTATAACGTAACTAGTTAAATAAATTTCTAGGCTCAAATGTCTTCTTTAGATTTATTGGAGCTTTGATATCAAGGTCATAAGTGATGTCATCCAGCTCTGTGTACTGAGTACTTCTACAATTACTTCAGTCTATTTTCGCTTCTCGAGAAGGCGACTGAAACTCTTTCGCCTTCGGTCTAAAAAGAAACAGCGAGGCCTCATCTTATTTTCCTAAATCACACAAAAAGAAAACCCAAGAAGTCCTCTACAGACACAAATAGAAAACATCTGAGCAGGAGGTCTGAGGTCAGTTGCAGGGTCAGCTCATCGGGTTCAGTAAAGGGGGTTATACCATATGTGACATTTTGCAAACTCAGCAAAAAAGCAACACCTCCCTGGAATAGAGGAGCCTGTTCTAAATAGAATCATTCAAGGCAAATAACAAGTATTAAAACTTTTTAATATGCACTGTGTAAAGTTACAAGGCATGTACAAGACATGGAAATAATGGGCTAAAAAAGCTAAGATTTTCAGTTTTTTAATTTAGTGAAAACTGTTTGTGGCACTTGTTTTCTTCAAATTCTGTTAAATTCTTCCATCGTCCTACAGCTAGGTATTGCCATCGGGTTCCTTGTGCCTCCTATCCTGGTGCCTAATGTGGACGACATGGAAGAGCTGGCTCACCACATCCGAATCATGTTCTACATAACGGCAGGAGTGGCTACTTTACTCTTCGTCCTTGTTGTCTTAGGTAAGGTAATCACGAAAAAATAACTAAAATCACAAAGATGGTACTTTCTTATTTAGTTCCGGTGGTTTCTAGCTACACAGACGGCTTGGGTTTTATGTGTAATCTCTTGGTGTCTTCACAGCAAAAACAAAGTACTGGGTATATTATGTTGGTTGCACTGAAACCCTTAATATTCATCTTCCGATGGGGGTCAGGGTTTTTTGATGCAATGCATTTTCAAAGAAAAGAGTTGAAGCCTGTGATTCATTATTATTTCAAACACGATTTCTAGCTGCTTTGTGCAGCACGAAAGAAACTCTACACAACCTCCACTGTAGCGAAAACTGGGTCCTCAACGCCTCTGCATATAAAATGAAACTTTCCGCATGGCTAGACATCATGAAGCACAGAAGCGTTTTTTTCCCCGTCAGGTTTTCGAATTTACATAAAACTGCATGAAACTGATGTTACTGTACCGTGTAACCGAGGATTTTTTGTGAATGGTTAAAGAGTGGCATTCGGTGGTGCTTTCGCTCCTGTCTGCTATAAAAGGCTCGGGCATTTTGACATGTATTGTATGAGGTTTTTTCTACTTCAGGCCCATGGGAATTTCTTATTCAGTAGGCTGACCTCATGAAGGTTTTAATTTACACCAAACTTACACTCTTGACAAGAAGCACCATTCAGTGGACCAAAAAAAGTGCTGACATGGATGCACGTACAACACAAAACCTTAGTTAAAAGGGGACTTTCATAAAAAAAGATATTATTGTAGCACAAGTAAGGTCATCAGAAGTGTACTGAAATCCATCGTAAGTCATATGGACATGAGAAAAAGAGAACTCAGCACTTTGTGGCAGAAGGAAGTGACATGACAAACAGCATGTGAGTGATGAGGAAAAACTGCTTTGCTGTGTCTTTATATATGATTCCTCTTCAAATGTGGCATTTGTTGTGAAACCCAGAATCATGTGCTGTGCCATTTATGGATAAAATAAAATAACAGTACGAGTGTTTAATCAAAATGCAATAAATATGTTTTGCTTTTAAAAACAGTGACTTGCTATAAGGAGCATGTCCCATGAATATGCTGCTTTCCTGCAGCGGGGTAGGGAGGGGCGGGGGGCAACGATGGAGGCTGGCGTTCCTCATAAGCATTCTGCATTCCTAAACACAAAAGGATGCTTGTGAAGGAATTTCCTAGTAGTACCATGCACAGCATTTAGACTGACTATACAGTCAGTGTTAGTGCTTTGGCTATAGTCTGTTGTTGTTAATGAAGCACTATGAAACGCAAACCTCAGCTTATTCAGTGCTTATGTGACTGTTCGGTCAGTCACATGGTGTTTGCGTTCATAAGTACGCTTCATAATTGACTCTTGCTGTGTCAAATTTGCCTGTGACCCACTAAACAGTTATATATGATTCCTAGAGTAAGGTAGGAGGACTCACAATGCCTCTGTTTATGGTAAATACAAGGCTGGAGGTAGATAGTTTAGGTTAATCACTGGGTGAATGTGTAGCTGCAAGATGGCTGCAAGTTGAGTAAATTCCCCTACCAGCACTTTTGTTAATTTATACATTATTATTTGCCCAAATAATGTCATATGACGTTTCAGAGGGATTTTTGTGTTTAATGTGCTTGAACTGGCTCAGTTGAGGTCAGTAATCGCAGTTTTATTTTTTTTAACATTTCTTACAGGTACTTGTGTTTGGTTGTTTTCTTGCTTCAGCTACATACAGACACAAGTGACACTGATCAGCTCATCTTCTCAAAGTGTATTCTCAAAATATCCAACCTTTATTAGTGTAGCTTATTAAGTTTTCCAGTCACATGACCACAAACTACGTGACATGTGCAACAGTTTAGGGTCAAGTGAATTAGACACTAGTCACACAGGCCTAGGAACTGGCCTGCGATCACCTGACAAACTCTGATCGCCAGGGAGAAATATGTATTTCCTGACTGGCTGAAGAAAACCTTGCAATTGCTTTGGTCACTAGAAAAATGCTTCAGTGGACTGTAGTTTGCATGAAACACATCAACTTGTCTGTAAACACTCTCCAGCTACTCTCCAAGAGAGAGACTGCTTCCCTTCAAAGGACAAGTTACTCCTTTTAAAACATAAAGCCCAGAGGCACAACTTCTCCTTATAAAGCAAAGACTTCCTATTTCTTGTTTGTGTTGCACTTTGTAAAATAGTGCTACTGCTAAACAAGTAGTTAACATGTGTTTTCAGACAAGCTGACATCTTCCATGAGACTAATGGCACCCAAATCACTCCCAAGGAGGATTTGTTGCAGCACTGTCTTTGTGATCGATTTTATCCACCGTGAACCAGCAACCTTAAGGAACCAGTCACCAACCACATGCACTTTATTCTTTGTGACCAGTGGTTGTTTCACATTCAATATAGCACACAGCCCTCAAGCAATGTGGGCACATTCCTCATGACCAGTGGTTAAATCATTTTCAATATGAAGACAACTGTCAAGTAATATGTGTATGATAACACACAATAAACCTCTTATATAAAAAAAATAAAAAATAGCTAGTTTGCGGGCTAGCATTTACATTTTTTTAAAGTGAGCTATTGTGAAAAACTTTATATTTGCAGCTTTTTTATTTTGGCATTATTACTGTGACATTGTAGTTTTGTTTTTGGTTCTGAAGATGAATATGACCATATTTGGATAAGAGGACATGCATATTTTTTAGCTAGCACTAGCTAGCTTGCAAGCTTGGTTCATAAGGTGTTGATGAAAAAACAAATTTTCTGTCTGTAAGTCAAATTTCGACTTACTGTCTACCTATCGAGAAAATTTGACTCAATAACCCAAAGTTACATGTCTCAAAAATTTCCACTTGCGTACCTTGAAATTTAAACGTACTTAGAAATAACTTTTTTCAGTGGCAGAAGTAAGCTAACGTAAGCTACCTTTAAAAGTTATTATGATATATAATTGGGATCCTACCTTTGGCTATCAAAAAAACAGACTTAAAACAAATATTCTTCCCGGAAAAACTCAACTAAGCTCCATGCAGTGCCTTTTAGTTCAAAGTCCTAGACACAAGCCGTACAGCTTGGCAGACATGTTGGCTCAAATCCAGACTTATCTACTTGAATGTGGAAAGTAGAGATGACACGATACCACTTTTTTATGTCCGATACCGATATCATAAATTTGGATATCTGCCGATACCGATATGAATCTGATATAGTGTGTTTTTTAATCAATAAAACTGTTTTTTTAATATCTTGCTGCATTTTGTATAAGTTCATACTCAAGTTTAAATAAACAACACTAAAGCTATTCTGTTATACCTGTATGTAAAAAATACACTGCACCCAAAATATTTCAGCATAGTTCAGCAGTACTGATCAATCTAATAAACTTAAACCTGCACCATCCTTCCTATTCTGGTATTTTAAAGAGTACTTAGCAGAAATATTAAGCAACCTGACTAATAGGGTTGCCAACTCCCAGCAAAAAAAAATAGGGAACCACCCCCCACCCTCCACCTCATGATGCTTAATCGACGTAATCAACTTTAATTTGATGCAGTGTGAAAAAAAATGCACAGAAATAAATTATTTTTCAAGAATAATTAAATAGATTCAACATCTTTCTTCAACAGAATTGCAGACTGCACAGATGGTATCTTCCCAAAGGAAAAACTAGTATAGCTTACTAGGGTATATTAGACTTAACAGTTACTATATACAGTAATGGACTTCTTTACTTTTTACATCAGATTAAAACTTTGGGTGTAAGACTCAGATAATTATTTATTAAAAGCTAGATATTTTAAATGAAAATAAGAAAGAAAAGTATGTCTTTGTGCCCCCCTTTCCCCTGTTAATGCCCTATCGGCCCCCCTGGCTAAACTTTGCTAGATCCGCCCCTGCACATTTACCAGCCGTCAGCTACTTAGAAAAGGATCCTGGTGTAGAAAGTAATATTAAATAAATTCTAACAACAGCTTATCAAGCTTAAACGTGGTGCTGTTGTTCAGCCGCTGGTTTCCTCTTTCTGGCGCGAAGTGGGCGATAAACAAAGAAGAAAGAGACGGACTCGCGACAGAAAAGCCGATCAGCTGATCATTAAGCAGTTTCACGATTGAAGTAGCAGCAGGAGAGGGAGGGAGAGAGGGAGTGGCTCCATATATTGGTTGTTAAGCTTAACATGGGAACGCTTTACAAACATTCAGAGATGAACTTACACACTTGCTTTACTTCTCTCTGGGATAACTTCCTCGGATATGAAATGCTGGTTTGGTAGCGAGGCTCCAAATACACACAGCCACTCTATCACGTGAGCACACTGCTCCCACGTGCTACGGTTATGAGCCGAGTTACGCCATGTCGCAAGTTTTGTGAGGTGCTTTTTTGATATTTAATGGATCGGATTATATTTTTTATTTCTCTCCGATATCCGATCCAGTAATTTACGTCAGTATCGGACCGATACCGATACGCAATATCGGATCGGTCCATCTCTAATGGAAAGTGCCATAATTCTAATTTCAGTGGCCACCAGAACATAAAAACTGCATATGTTGAATAACTGTTAATATTTAATAAAAATGCTTCAAAAGTTTGGCAAGTTTACACCCAAATGGGGTCATTTTTTTCCTGCTACAAGTTACCCATTACCCACAGTTTCACAACATTATAACTTGTGAAGTGCTTGTGATTTGGCACTTCTGTACTGGCCCAGTTTTTGAGTCACAAAGGTTGCTATGTGATTTCAACACATATAACTCATCCCAGGGTGGCAGAGAAGTATTTTTAGAGGCCTGAAGTGGCAACACTGTGCACAGCTATAAAAAAGGAAAATGTTTTATTGTAGGGCCTTGATTTTTGGATCCGCTTACATTTTAGCGAGCAAGGGATGTGACTTATGCTGTTCCTGGTTACTCTAGTGTGAAAATTGACACCAGGTGGCTGCAGTAGTTTAATGACACATATATACTAGCTCACCCTCATGCATACATGCAAGATGCCATGTGTGAGGGTTGTCCTGCTGGCAGGACCATCTGTAGTCCTGCAAAAGGGCTGTGAGTCAGCAGGGCAGACAAAGTCCCAGGATTGAGAAATTTGCATAAACTGTGAGGTGAGAGAAGATGCTTAGCTTCTGCCTTTCTTTAAAACAATCGTATAAGTTAAACTTGGAGACCGTCTGCTTTGACATATGGCTACTTACTGTTTACTGAAAAAGGAGAATTACCATGACGATGAAATCCAAGCCATATAGGAAATTTTACCTGTGATCAGTCTGAGAACTTCAAAGGTTATTTGAATAGAAATTTGCATTCTTCCATGTGCAGTGATGACTATGCATACAGCAGTTGAGATCACGGTATAATTTCAGTCTCATCACCACCATTGGCAGATCAACTGTGTAAAAGAGTAGGACACTTTTGGAGGATTAGTGAAAACAGCTTACTGTACACAGACCCTCATGTGAGATTTGCCAGAAGGAAAAAAGGTGTCCCTGGTTCAGTAACAAGAAATACAAAAACAGACATCTGTTTATCCCTACAAGGCCGGGGGCACGTAGCTCCACCCAGATGTCTTCAACACCAGATATTAGCTGATTTTCACTGGAGCAAATGAGAGTATAGTGGGTTACATAGAGGCGTTAGAGCCTGTCCAGTCTTGCCTGAATGTGTCACTGGCTCCTTCCAGGAAGAAGCCTGTGGCCCTAGGGAGGAAATATAACCCTGAACTTATTTCTAGCACTTTAGCATTGATTGATCCTTTGAATATTACAGGTGGACGTATCCACCAATAAAGTTGCTTCTTATTGCTTTCCAGTTTTCTTTGTAAGTGTGCAGACTGCTGCTGTTTACTGTGTTTCACACTGCTTTCAATCTTTCCACATGTCAGTTTTCCAGGAGCGTCCTAAAATTCCACCAACTCAGGCCCAGGCCACAGCTCGCAGCATTCCACCAGAGCAGTACTCCTACATAGCCTCCATCCGAAGCCTGCTGCGCAACAAGCCCTTCATGCTCCTCGTCATCACCTATGGTTTGTCATTACTGTTCTCCAAATTTTTGTTAAATTATGTTGTCATTAACTTTTTAGAACGGGCTAAAAGACATTAAATAGTATGTTGCATAATTCAACATTAGAAATTCATGAAAATATGTTACATTTTTTTAGAAGGCGGATTGGTGTTTATCTTATCGCAGATTACGTAGTCCTCAGTCATCAGCTATTACAGTATTCCACGAGAAGATAAATTGGATTTACCTTAAGAGCTCCAAAGTTCATTTATAACCTGACAACGTTTAACACGTGCATTCGGTCAATGTGACCCTAAGATCCCGAAGATCAAAGATTTGATGAAGTGGAAGGAGTCTGAGATAGGAATTAATTTCTTTTTGGGAGCTCTTGGTTACTTGAGCAAACAAAAAAAAAGAAATGATAAAGTGTCTTTTTGAAGAGATAAAGAAAAAAAATATCATCTAGGTTTTATGTTGCTGGAAATTGAATGTAGTTGCATTTTGGCACACAGTTTAACCAGTAACTCAGTAATCTTGAGATTGGATAAACTGGGAGGGATATGTTTCATCATTTTATACTAGTAACACAAATAATACAAAAATAAAAAAAAAAATTGTACAAATATTATCCCAAGGTGCATTCTTTGTTGGGGATTTCTTGTCATGTGTCTAATCTTTCTACTAATATGTTTCTGACTCTCTGATTGGCAAGTCAGCCTTCGACCTGCGCTGCACAGTTCACTAGTGTCTCAGATTTACCTGATTATCACACCTGTCCCTGTCACTTTAACTGAGCTGTAGCTGTAGTGCAGGGGTGGGGAACTCCAGGCCTCAAGGGCCGGTGTCCTGCAGGTTTTAGATATCACCCCATTCAACACACCTAATCAGATGATTAGTTCATTACCAGGCCTCTGGAGAACTTTAAGACATGTTGATGAGGTCATTTAGACATTTATATCAGCTGTGTTGGATCAAGGACACGTCTAAAACCTGCAGGACACCGGCCCTTGAGGCCTGGAGTTCCTCCACACCAGTTGTAGTGTTCTATTTTTTAGGTGGGGACACATTTAGTAACACATTTATCCTCGTTTTAGAAACTACTCTGGTCAGGTTCTTTAGAAACAACTACTAAACTTTTTCATCATTCAGTAAATGATGTTAGTTTCATGATTCCTGAAAAGTGGGAAGGTGTAAGATATTTTTGTCCTGTGTTTTTTTCAGATTTCAGATTTTATTTGATGTTATTCCCTATTTTGCAGGTCTGAACGTTGGTTGTTTTTATGCTGTCGGGACCCTGCTGAACCGCATGATCATCGTGCATTACCCTGTATGTCCGTTTCCTCTGCACTCATCTCAAATCATTTCTGTTGCCTGTAACTCTAGTGACACTTCAACAGATGAATAGTTAGACTTAAATAGTGAAGTATAAGGTTTAATATTTTAAACTAATGTAACTTAAGTTCAATAAACAACACTGTAATAACAGATTTATCACAGCTAAACCAAGTTTGGAAGTTGCTATATTAAGGCATGAGTGCCATTACTCTTAAATCATTTTATAAATTAAACAACAGGAAAAGGGAACGATCTTCTCCGTTTGCATTACTAAAAAGGTGTGTGCAACCTCCTTGTGTGCATCTCCAATTAATGCTTGTAGATATACAGTCTTTGGGCACTGCTCATTAATACAACTATGTTATCAGCCAATTACATGGCAGAAACTGTTTTCTCTCTCTGAAACTGTCCAGCCTCTCCGTGGCACCCAAGGCCATGAGATCACCAGCTCATTTCTCATTGTTCTCGGCTTTTTTAGGGAGAAGAAGTGAACGCCGGGAGGATTGGCCTCACCATCGTCATCGCGGGGATGGTCGGCTCCCTCATCTGCGGCATTTGGTTGGACAGAACGAAAACGTACAAGTAAGGCGAACATCGAAAAGGGAAAGTACGTTAGCAGCAGTTCTTCCACAGGGGGTGTTGTGTTTTGGGAAAAGGAAGACAAAAGGACGCGCAGAGCAGGAGATAAAAATCAAATGTTATTTGTAATGAAACTGAGAGAAAAAAAAAAAAACAAAGCGATGGGCTGATAATCTAAAAACTTATAATTTTTTCCGTGCCACCAGTAAGCAGCCAAATGAGTGCTGTTTTTTTTGGCCTTTTTCAGCTTTATTGACAGACATGGTGAAGAAAGGACAGGAAAGCAGAGGGAGAGAGAGATGGGGGAAGACATGTGGCTAAGGGCCGCAGGTCAGATTCGAACCTGGGCTGGCCGCTCGCAGTTGTATGGCACGTGGTCACCTGCTCAATGCACTGTCTTCTCCCTTCTCAACTTGGCGTCCTGCAGATCTTGTTTAGTGTTTGTGTTGCGTCTCTATATCTGTTTATTCAGGTGCAGCATCCTGCTACGGCAGCAACCTCTGAACTCTTCCTCCGGCCCCATGTGCTCTCAGGCTGTGTGGTGACAGCAGTGTCCACCCAGTCGACTCCCTTCTGTTGTAGCTACAACAGCTTTGCATTGCAAATGAGGGGGAAAGCAATAATGTTTGGCTTTATTGTCTAATTCCCCACATTGTAATTATATTATTACATTGTAATATTTATGAATGGTGTTCATTCATAAATTTATGGCAGTTTATATTTTAATATTATTACCAGTTCTGCAGGACTGCATTTTTCATGCTTTAGTATTTATTTGTTATGAAGCTTTGGATGTATAAATTAAGCTTTCTTTGATACTGTGTGTTTAGGGGAAGCAAACAGAGGTGGTGTTTACCTTCAGTGTTTGTCGCCCATTGTATTTAACTGTGAGATGTGGGCTCACACGAGGTGTGGAATCCACTTCCTTCCTCTCAAGACATTTACAAAGGCCTTATTTTGTGTGACAAACAGTAAAGCAAACAGAAAAGGGTACCTGCTATTGAAAAGATTACTCCACAGCACACCTAGTGGCAAAATATTCACATCGACGCTCATGCAGGCAGCAAGCTTTTGCTGTCAATGGACAAAAAAAAAATTGATAACAGCCTTTCAGCCTTAATACAGGTTGTCTGAGGTAGAGTTGAGCTACACCCTTGCACCTCCTCTTTTCTCAGGCATTAAAAATGTTATTCCTCGACATTTCCCAGTTAGACTTTGCTCCGTTTTTCTTTGTTTGTTTGATTTATGTCAGGGTTCTGATTAATAAATGTGGCATACATGAAACAGGACAGGAAGCAGTCTTGCCCACACATAAAAGATTTTGGAGACACAGATTAAATGAAATGCAGGGAAAAAGTATACCCTCGAGCTACAAACATAAGCTGAGGGATTTCCCTCCTGGAAAAGCAAGTTAAGCAGCCTACATGAAGCTAAAAGCCAGAAATGACTTGTGGTTAGCTGTGTAGGGTAGGTAGGAGCATTTGTTTTGTCTGGTGGGTGGAGCACAGAGGAAAAAGTGAAGGAGAGAGAGCTGGTTTTCGAACCCTCCAGCTGACTGGGGCCTCTCTGTGTGGTGTTTTTTTTCTTTGCATGTTCTGTGTGCAAAGGTTTCCTCCCACAGTCCAAAGACATGCATGTTTGTTAATTGGTGACTGTACACTGGTTGCCTGTCTCTTATGTAATAGGCTGGTGCCTCTCGCCAGATGACACCTGGGATATACTCTAGCCCCCATCCCCCCACCCCCAGAGACCCGAAATTCTCTAAATTTCTGGCAAATACTTGCTGCAGCTTTACGTTTTGTTTCTTTTACTTGCAAAACTGCCACACTACCCATTGTTACATATGTGTGTGCAATCATAATGATCACTGCTGTGCTCACAGTGACATGTATTACTCATGCTCTTTTTTTCCTCAGGCAGACGACCGTTGCAGTCTACCTCTTGTCTCTGGTGGGGATGATCGTTTATGCTGCTACACTCAGCCTGGGACACCTCTGGGTGGTTTTCATCACCGCTGGAGTACTTGGGTATTCTTTTATTGTTTCTTCTAACATTTTGTGTTTTTCTTTTTTTTTTACACAAGTAATGTCATTAAAGGACTTTATTTCTACTCATTTACTACTTTGATTTTACTTCAGAATACCTTTATTTCTGTGAATCGAGAGAGAAGAAACACCCCTCATGAATATAAAAATTTTGATAGATACTGTGGATCTGTAAAAAAAAAAAAAAAACCAAAAATAACAAAATATGGAATGTATCTGTAGTAGGCAAGTGAGTGGGCTATTGTATTTGTACATTTTAAAAGTATGTATAAAAGTATGTGTGCACACATTCGATTCAGCCGTTGAAACATGCAAAAAATCTTCTGTCATGTCCTAAATTCTGTTGCTGGTCATTTCCCTCGGCCTGGTACCTCTGTTGACATTTGCAATAATAATTTACAGCCCTGGTTGTTTCAGCTTCTACAAACATGTAGATCCTACAAAGTTTAGATAAAGGCCTGCGTTTGCACCTAAACTCAAGAGAAAAGGAAAACTGTCCTTATGTAAATACCTAAATATGTGCATATATGTGCATTCATTTAACGTAACTGAAATGTGTTTTATCAAGAAAACCCCCTCGCAGTGATGTTTTCCTGGAAGCTCATGCTGCAGAGCAAAACAAAGCAAAATAAAAAAAATAGAGACAGCGAGAGTATGTCATATAGTAATAATGGTGCAGGATTATTTCAGATCACAAAAATAAAAATGCATAACCTCTATGCACTGGGAAAACCAAACCATTTAAATGTTTATGGGGGAAATCATCTACTAGGTTTCTTCTGGGTTGCCTCTCTCTTCTTGGAATTAAAAAACAATCTTGTTCATCCAGTTTAACCTTTATGTGGCTGTGAAATCATTACACCCTCAGCAGCACACAGTGATTTTCCAAATTGGACTTCCTTTCCTCTGGAAGTGCATCTGCATGATCCATGGCAGACATAACTTTAGCCTTTTTTTTAAACAGCATTTTTTTTAAAGAAATGTGTTTGACATTAAAGGTCATCGTGTCTGCTGCTTTGTGGTCTCCGTATCATTTATTGACAGAAGAGAAGAAATGTGTCTGTCTACTGACTCAGACTGATGTGTTTTGCTATTGCAGCCATGTCAGAAGCTTTTGATTTGACTTTCACTTGCTGTCACTTTAGTGGAAGAACAACACCCTGCTGTTGAATGAGAAAAAGAATCTGATGTCACTGGACTGCTTTGAAAAATCTGCTGTTCCTGTATAAATTCTCCATTGTCATTAACTTGAGACAACATGAGTGTTGAATTCCTGGAAGAACAATCAAATGTTGTAGGTACAAAGTGTCCGTGCACTTGTCAGCTAACATGATAAGGGGCATTTTATTGAACAGAGCCAGTGTCCTGTTTACGCATTTACACGTATAAAACTGTAGCAAAAAGGGAGCAGCAATTAAATAAACTCACAAATTCTTTTTTTATGCCTATTGTGGATCCTTGTGTCCAGGTTTTTCATGACGGGCTACCTGCCACTGGGCTTTGAATTTGCAGTCGAACTGACATACCCGGAGTCAGAGGGAACGTCTTCTGGCCTCCTCAACTGCTCAGCACAGGTACAGATCAATGTTTTCAGTGTAATAGCAAAAAAGAAGAAAAGAACCAATGAAATGATGGATGTAAGCTGTGTTCCCTCCATGGAAAAAGTGAGTCATTCACCCTGTTGCTCTGGAGGAATTGACTCACTATACTGTAAATGCAGGTTTTCATGGGAATTTTGGATATAAACAATAAAATGGGATTTTGTTGACAGCTGGCAATAACGGAATAACGTGCTTTTGTGGGGGGTTTTGGCATTATGAGGCAATTTTGACTTCCTTGTTTATATATTTATTTTGTAGTTTTGTTTATGCATTTGTGTTGCCTGTTCATAAGCAGGCAAGACAGATTCTCTCAACATCACGGCAACTGTGCGTGATATATTTGCAAAAACTCAGTGTGTAGTTGAGCTTCCTTCATCTGGTGCATAAACATATTCGCCAGCTGCAGAAGATCCAAGATGCATGAAAATAAAAACCGAGTTCAAGGACGGGGTTTGGTCTGCATCCTTCCCGGGTGCGTGCAAGCGCTAGCTTTAATCCTAACTATCCCATGTTCTGCACCCATACACACAGGTGTTCGGAATTATATTCACCATTTGCCAAGGGAAGATCATTGACGATTACGGCACGCTGGCAGGAAACATCTTCTTGTGCGTCTTTCTTCTGATAGGGACAATAATGACAGGTAAGACCTCTGTGACTGTAAAAAATACACAGTTTTGAGTCATAATAGAGTACTGATTTAATGTCACACATACAGAAATGCACAAGAATTGTCTTTGCTGTCACTTTATCCTGTTACGAGTTTACTAATACTCCTGTGTAAGAATGTCACGTTCCTAGAAAGCAGGACTTAGTTATGGTGTAATTTGGAGGAATACTTGAGAACATAATGCTATTTTTTATTGCACTTTACACATAACAGACAAATTTGTCACCTCTTTACAAGAAGGCTGTCTGCAGCTCAGATAAAACAAAGTCTGCGGCTTGAGGTGGCATTCTGCGTCATTCTTCATCATCGCTAGGAAGAGATTTTCTTTGAAATTAGAGAACAACAAAGCTGTATACAACTAAACTGTTCAGAGGGAGGAGTGGTGAACATTTTCTTAAGCCCTGGAACCATTTAGTAAAGAAAGTGCATAGCTCTCCAGACATGCACTCAGCAGGGGTGTGTTTTCAGGTAATAAAGGTGATTTCATAACCACTTAGGAGATTTTTCATGACCCATCGATGGGTTTAGCAGCAATGTTTAACTTTTTAAAAATGCCTTAACCTTTAATGACACTTCTCTGTTCATAAAGGTCAGCAGACTGACTCACTAACTGCTTTTTGTTCATACGAGTAAACTTGTTGTTGTGGTCATGAAGTTTTAAAAGAAAAACTAAATGTTTGTAAAAAGAAACAAACAAAAAAAAAATCCGCCCTGCTCTCCGATTGGTGATAAACCTTTATATGAAAGGACATAAAGGCACCATTAGAAGGCAAGGCTGCGATTGTTTTTGTAAAATATTCTCCTCCTTCCATGAAAATTGAAGTTAATTGTTAAATTACAATCACGCTGTTTTTTTTAATAATTGCTTTTGACCAGAGTTTCTCAGGCTTAGTTGTTTTTAGATTTGCATTGGTAGCCACACACTCTTTGAAAATAGTTAGCAAGGTGTCTTATAATTGAATGCCACTATTAAGACTTGAACGTGTCTGTGCATAGGAGCCACCTACTGGATAGTCACTGTTATTACTTCGTTTCAATAAACTGTTTTACTTGTGTTCGTCTCTGTGTTTGCAGTGGAGGATCCATGAGCTAATGCAAACTTACCCTCTCTCTGTCTTTCTGTTTTTACAGCTTTAATAAAGTCTGATCTCAGGAGGCAAAATGCTAACCTGCAGGCCAAAGCAGCCGTAAGTTTTGAAGCAAGCCAAGGGTGTAGCGCTTTGTTTGTTTGTTTGTTGAGGATATGAAACAAAAGCTGTGGTACTATGAAGTCAAATAGGCCTTTTCATAGAAGACATTTTGACATGTCAGTGTAGGAAAAGCATTTTATTCTTCTTCCTTTGGCTGCTCCCTTTACATGTCGCCACAGGGGATCATCTGCATCCATCTCACCCTTGCATCCTCTGCTTATGATTAATGAATCATCTCTGTGGTCTTCTCTTTTCCTCCTGCCTGGCTCCATATTCAACATCTTTTGTCCACTCCTCTGCTCATGTCCAAACCATGTCAGCATCTCTAACTTGCCTCCAAACCGCTCCGCCTGAGCTCTCCCTCATTCTGTCTTGCTTCTACTGACTTTCATTTCTCTTTTCTCCAGAGCATACCGCTGCCTCTCCACATTCTTTTCAACCCGCTCTCCACTCTCACTACAGATCACAACCACAGAGACTCCTGCCTGAATAATCTGTCAACCTCTCCATCACCACTCCAAACACGAATGGGCTCAGAATCAATCATTGATGTAATACCACCACCTCCTTTAATCCATCTGTCACTCCTACTGCACATCCTGCCACTGTCTAGCTGTCCTCATACATATCCTGCACCACCTTTGCATGCCACTCTTGACTTCCTCACGCACCACCACAGTTCCTCTCTTGGCATTCTCTCATGTATTTTGTCTAGATCCACAAACACACAGTGCAACTCCTTCTGATCTTCTCTGTACTTCAACATCGGCTCCGCACATCCCCCTTGTTATTGAAAAGCAGTACCATTTACTGCAACAGATGCCATAAATAAAATATTTTAATAGAGTGTCAAAATGTCTACTGTGAAAATGATCCATGTGTTGAGTGTTTGTCTGTTGTGAGCGATAAGTCACCTGTGCATCCCGGGCTCCACAGAGGAGGACTGTTTTTTGCCTTTGTCTTCTGTGATCCTGCATGTCTGCACCAGTTTAGCTTAAAGATGCCGTTGAATATTTACTGACTCTGTTGGCACTCTGCACACTTAAATATTCTTATGTAAACTTTTATGGAACTTGTCAACCGTTATGACTTTATGGTTGTGAGTTTCCTCTGTTCTTAAGTCATTCTGTCACCATACATTTCTTTCTCTTTCTGGGTGGGTCTCCAAGATCTGTGGTGAAGTTGCTGATAAGTGCTTAAAGTTTAATTCCTCACATACACATAAATGTGTTTCAGTCTCTCGAGCCATGTTAAAAGGGGACATATTAAACTCATTTTTAGCTCAAGATTTTTATACTTGGACTTTACTAAGGCTTCTTCTGATTGGCTGCCCCTCACAAATGGAGCATTTAAATAGCAGGTTTAAGATGACTATGTTATTATTAATATGAACACAGAGCCAAGCTTTGTGAAACTGAGCTCTTAGAACACAGTGAAGCCTGAGCTTTTTGTGTACATACTCCAGCCTCACTATTTGAAACTGATTAGCACAAGCAACCACTAAACATATGGCCTATCTATCTATCTATCTATCTATATATATATATAGCATTGAAATGATAAAAGCTGTGTGATAGATCAGATTCTGGTGAACTTCACTCCAGACTGGAGCCCCACTCCTCTATAAACACTGAATGAGAAGTGATCAAAAGCATTTGTTTTAGGCGGAGAGGCACAAGTCAGGACAAGACTACGGAGCCACATCGCTAATCTCCAAGCAGCAGACTTCTTCTCAAGCCTGATCAATAAAACTTTTCTGCTTCCACAAAAAAAATAAAAACTAAAAAAAAATCTCAAATCTTAGCTCATCATAAAGGTGCACAAAGGTAGGAGCACAAAGCAATCACCACACACTGCCACTGATCAAGAGCACCTGCTGTACACCCTTTTCACTGTTACACCTGTTTTACTGTCTCTATGTGTTTCTGAGGATCGTGCAAAAAAAATCATAATTACACAATCATGAAAATCATGTCATTTTTGATTCTTCCCCATGAAGCCCTGCTACTGATTTTCTCAGTAGCAGTTCTACTAAAATCAGCTAAAGTGACTTAAGGCCAATTAAGTCAGCTGGGGGTAATCATTAACCCCTGCATGAACCTGTTGATTCCAAAAAACTTCCTCTCCTTGGATTACAGCTACTTCTAATTATCCTATTTTTGAACAGCTGACTGGCTTAAACTTTCCTCATAAATGCGAATGGCACATCCATATAGAAATAAAACAGCGCGGCTTATCACAGTAGGAAATCAAGAACGAGATCATACAGCTCATCATGCCGTATGATTCACTTTAGCGTTCTTGTGTTTTAGGAGGCCGGTGTGTGAAGTTGTTGCCTGCGGCATGGCTTTGATTGGATTTGAATCACAGCGTAGTGTTTGTGATTTTTCAGATAAAATCAGCGCGGTACTGCTAATTTTCCTGTTCTTGCCTGTTGTTGCCTTTGCTTGCTTACAGCGCTGTCCTATATCCTACTAATACCACCAGAGATTTCATCCAGTTAAAAGTATGGCGCTCAACATGAATGAAATAAAATCCTTGCTAGTTGGATCTTTACTTAATCCTCTTTTTCACTCCATCTTTGCTTTAGTTATTCAAAATCATGAACATGTAATTTTTTGGTTAATGATTATGTGAAAAGAAATTAAAAATGACATAGCAATAACCAACATTAAGCTGATCACAGTCTTTAACAATAAGAAAATGTTGTTAACTACTATCTTCCATATTCATAACTGATCTTCTGCCTTTCTTTAAGAGAAAATCAAGCCTGGTGTTTTTTTGTATGAAATCTTTTCTACTGATTCAACAGTTGCATCGTTTTTTTCCTCCCAGCACGCTGTGATTGTGGCGAAAAACTTTCAGACATTGATTTTTGCAGTCGCATGTAAAGTGTACACTGGATTGAGGCACACTTTCTGCTGCTGTTTGTGCAGTGCCATGAGGATTTTCTTTCCCTCTTTTGCCCTGCAGACACATAATTTTATCTTTAAGTTTTCTTGGTCTTCGAGAGTATTTCTTGATCTCCACAGCTCGTTTTTTACTGTTGGTTTCCGGTGAAATTTGCTCTCATTTATGCTAATAGTGTTCAGTCAGCTTCATCTTTGACTCTAGTGTCACAAAGGTTTTGAAGAGTCAGGTTCAAGAGCTGTAAACCATCTATCTTATCTGTTAATTAAGGTTGTAAGCAGGTTCATTTTACAAGTAAGGTGATAAAACCTTTGCACTTGGCCCAATCATTGATTTTTTTTCTACAGTACGTATAAGGGTAAACAAAAAAGAAAATTATCACTTGAAGCATCTCATTTTTTGCCTTTCTGTCCTTTGTCGTGTTAATACACGACAAAGGACAGAAAGGCAAAACATTTATATTTATTTATATTCACTGACATTTTTGCAGTGCTTAGATATGCACAATTCTTTTCTTTCACATTTAACAAATTCAGCTATATATAGGCTAATTTATCTGGCTTGGGGTGTTTCTTTACATAGTGTGTATGAATATGCGCATAAGCTATCATTATGTTTAGCTGAGCTTCAAGACACTACCATGACCTGGATGACTGAGAACGTACACAGATGTGTCAGGCTAAAGTTTGTCATGACTCCAGAGACTCTTTTGGTGGAAGCTAGTCCAAACAGACTAAAGTCTACAGAGACAAAGGGTGTTTTTTGTGCTGAAGGCATTAAAAAAAACCCACCGATCTGACCCATCTCTTTTGATTTCCAGGATTCTTCCGACTGGCACAATGGAAGCCTGAATGCACCTTCTGTTGTCATCGAAGCCAAGCTTTAGACACAAACACACTAACAAGCCTTGTGATCTCATCCTTGTTATAGTGCAAAGGAAGCCTTTAGATCAACTTGACGGCTAAGAAAAGCTCTTTGATCTGTATAATTACATGAATGAAAATAATGTCACTAATCAGAAATATTTTTGTAATATTTAAATATAAATGTTATGAGTGAATCTGCGAGACAAATCTGAGAAACTTTTGTGCCTCAACAGTTTTATTGGTATAGTGCACTGCTGATTATGTATACAATGAAAAATCTTTTTTTTCACTGTATGCAATATGTAAATACAGTGTAGGATTTCTAGAAATTTTAGGGAGAGATTTTTTTTATGAAATTAGGGAACTATTTATTTAGAATTCAGGGAAAGATTTAGAAAGGATCTCTAATCCATAGCTTCTACTTTTAGGGAAGAACAGGAAAAATATGATGAATTAAGGTTGTGTTGTATTTTTGTAACAATCTTGTTTTACTTTAACATAAAATAAAAGCATTGCATAAACATTTTGGTTCATTTGTTTTTTTCTCATGCTTGTTGCATGCAAAAACACAGTGTTCTCACTGTTAAAGCATAACTCAAACACAAATGCACCACATCCATCACAGGCCTGAGAGTAGAGACATGCAGTATTGTTACTGTTACACAGTTTTAGTGTTTAAATCGTTTTTAAATGGAGGCATCTGACTAGACCCAAATTCGTTCTGCAGTTTCACAAGGATCTCATCAAAACAGCCGGAGCCAGAAGTAAAGTACTCATCTAAATGACAAGAATGACCCAAGAAGACTTTTTGTCATAGCCTTTATCTCCACATTGTGACATCAGTCTGGCATTACAATAACAGGAATAAGACATGTAGATAACCTAAGTTGATAGAGGAGCTGATGCCATTCATGTGAAACTAACTGCCACGTAAAAACTGATTAATTTACATGATTTTTCTACAGTGTTGTACGTCATAGTAATGAATCTGCTATTGAAATGTGTCATTCTGTTATCTGGATCCTGTGCACTGATAACTCTGTACTGAGTTGTGTTTAAAGATAAACACATTACAGTCTTACAGTACACAAATCTACATGCACACGCTGGGACTATGGTTCCCCAGGAACTATAGTCTAAGTTGTTGACGAGAAGATGAAGTCATATGTGGGTTTTAACTTATCTTGGATAAATCAAATAGCACATGGCAGAGCCCAGCACTCACCCTGATCTGATCTAAACTGAGACACTGTTTGAAAATTGCAATTCAAACGTAAAAGGCTGCTATGATAAAAGGCGGCAGGTACAAATGATTCCAAATACAAAAGCATGATGTTTTTCTGTCCTTCAGTGAAACAGGGAAGCAGTATGCACATCATACCCATCTGTTTGCTCTGATGACTATAGCATTCAGCTGGATCACAGTCATTAGATTGCCATTGTTTATCCAAATTCCACTTTACAAATATACATGCAAGGCTTTGTGTACCTCATTCGACCACACGGTGGTAGCAGTGTTACATAAAGACAGGCACAGGAGGGGGTGGGGGGGTGCAAAAAGAGAATTCATTTACATTTTGGGGGCTTACTGATTGCAATGTAATTAACTTTAAAAGTGTCTGGTGCAGATTAACCTGACAATATTTATCTTATGCATAAAGCAAGATGACAATGGTGAACTTCTCATTGGTATGAAGAGATAACTGGCCTCTGAGCAGTTCTGTTATGAGATCATCCTGACTTAAGGCCAGTACTGAGAGAGCCGTTCTTGGATGATCTCATTGTTCTCTAGTTAGCCTGTGACTGATCCTTTGGCACAGATATGTTTCTAGATTTTCAGTCATGGGTTTTTCGTGGTGCTACAGGTTCATCAGCTTATAAATATGTGGAAATACTACTGAGCAGTAGTATATCAGTTCTGCTGTCACTCACTCCCCAGCAAGGCTGCTTTTAAGATTTTATCAAATTTGTCAAGAAGAAAAAGCAGGACGAAAAAGCTGTAGAGAGAATTTCTGGGGCTCATATTTTTGCCATGTACCACACAGTAGACACACAACTAGGAGTTTTATTAATGTGGAATACATGAACCGCATGCAGAAAGGTCACAAAAGCATGAGGACAGGCAGGGTGTGACCTCTGTCTCACTAGGGAAACTCCTGCCCACCCACGTGTAGAAATGGATGTTTGAATAAGGCCCCTTGTACCAGTATGACATTTCAGAGCTGCTTGCATGGAAGAACTTACTGTACATGCAGAAGGAAGGTTGGGTCACTTGTTTCTTACTGAGTGCTTCTGCTTGTCTGTTGTCACTTCTTTAGTTGCTTTAGTTTTCTGCTCAAAATACCAACAAGTGTGTGTCTCAGTGGATTGAAGTTGCATGGAGGTAGAATCATTTTTTCTTCTTGCCAGTTCATAAAACAGGGCCTGTCACAGTTGGAAAACTGCAACACTGTATTGGGTAAGCTAAGATATGTAATTTTATACTTGGTTATAAATAACAGGTGTGACATTGCGGAGCTGAAATAAACCAGGTGAACATTTTTTAGGTTCCTGGGGTTCAGTATCACAGAGACGGAGACATCTCCACTCTGGCAAAGAAAACTTCTGAAAGAATCTATACAAGGCTGAGTTTCCAGGCCTTTCTAACTGGTAAATAGGTGCAACTGACAAATGACTGAAGAGTCTGTAGTTGGAGATTAAAACCACCCTCATCACCATTGGCACCCATCTACCAAGCAGCATAGATGCAGTTTATATGTATTTGCGTAAATGCATTTTTGTTATACAACAGTATATTGCATAGTGGTAAATGCTCTCCTGGATCTCTCTAAATGTTATTTAAAAAGAAGCCTGAAAAAAGAAGCCAACTGGACCTCTTTAAGTTTGTGAAGACATTTCACCTCTCATCCATGAGGCTATTTCAATTCTAAAAACAAACGGTGGAGAGTCTCAGATACCTTGACCTGGATGAATGAGAATGTAGATAGGCCATTCAAGGGAAATTGCTCAAAACAACCCAACAGACCAACCCTTTTGTGCAGCACCCATCCAGCCTCTTATCCAGTTCAGGACCATTGGAGGCTAGAGTGCTGGAGCCTATTCCAGCTGTCACAAGGTCTGAACAGGGTGCACCTTGGACAGGTCACCATCTATGAAAGGGCTAACACAGAGAGAAAGACAACCGTTCACACTTATGGCCAATTTAGAATCAAACATTAACTAAACACGCCTGTGAGGGGATGCCAAAGTACTCGGAGAGAACCCACGCAGGCATACGGAGAATTTGCACTAACTCCATACAGAAAGGACCCAGCCAGCCGTTGGCTTCAAACCCAAAGACCTTCTTTGCCGTGGGGCAACCATGGTAACGAGCGACCGAATTTAGAAGTCACAATCACAATCGGCATTCCTGTTTTTCTAACAACAGATATCTTGTAATCTTATAGCTTTTAGAGATGCCAGCAGGCATTTCTATTTTCAATAGAACTCATGCTAAACTAAGCTTACCACTTTAGCTAGGCCTATACTTAAAACACACACACATAAACACACGCACACAGAGCATGGGCCAGGTTAGTGCTGGCCTCACACACGAGTGCTAGATCATGCTATCAAAGTCTCAACAAGGAAGTAAATCATATCATCCAACAGCAATACTCATTTAAAACAGAGCCAACTCAAGATAAATGGCACCTTCCTGTTTTTTCCCCCTTGAGCCGTTGTTGTAACACACCTCATGGTACATACCGTCATATGGCCCGCTCCTAGACATGCTGAAGTATGGCCTTGTCGATCTACAAAACTGCCAGTACTACCAGCATTACCACAGGATGGGTGATGGTGTACCTCACTCTGTGGCAAGATGATTTGTTTTGCAGTGCATGATGGTAAAATGCGTCATTACCCCGAGAGTGCTAGCTCACAGATATTATCAGCTATCCACACCATGATCCGTCCTGCACCCACAAAACCAAAAATACACAGTTTAAATTCTACACTATATTTAGCTTGTGCAGGAGAGGCAGCAGGAGGCAAGCATTCTGTAAGCAGTTGTTTATTTCAATTGAGGTTTAGGGACTAGATTGTAGGCCTGATCACAGCCAGTTAGAAACTTGAAATAAGCCACCAGTTTGCCAATAACACGGCCGGTTAGCGTAGGAGTGCAGATAACCATCAGACTCACAAAGCATGAATCGGACAGAGAGATGTGGAGGGAGGAGGCCGCGGCGATCACGGCATGACGCAGTGCCTCCTGTTTGTCTTACCTTTTCAAACAGCAGCGGAGATTGATGTTGCTGGCCACATTTGACACACAGTAGTAAAGAGGGAGCGGTGTGGAGCCGAGCGCTGACACACGGGTGGAAAAAAGAAGGATAGATAAAAGTCAGAAAAAGAGAAATGAGAAAAACAGAGACAGACCACTAAAACACAAGAAGGTCTAGCTGACAACAGGGATATCAAAACAATGGCAACAAAAAGACCTCTAGGAATCTTGAAACTCGGGAGATGAAAGTATTACCAGTACTGAAAGTGAAATTCAAGCAAGTGTGCTAAAGACTTTGTCATTCACAGATGGCCACTCTGCGTGTTTTGGAGAGGCTGCTCAGCGAGCACCTCATCCCTGCACATTCTGGAGAAATGTAACTCGCTCGCAGATGGACTGCAGAGAAGGGAGGTGCTGCTGTGAAGTCAAACTGTAAACTGAGTCCTGATATTTAACACTGGCCTGGCGCCAGCGAAGCAGTGCTTGGTACCACTGTTTTCTTCTTCTTCACTCTACAGAGAAGATAAAAAACAGTCTCGTTTGTCTTCGTTCAGTCATATTTTTTTTTACCCTACGTGAGCGTGTATGTGTGTGGCCTCCTCTAGTTGTTTGAAAACACGAGTGAGATTTTGTCTGTTTGAATGCTTATGAGTGTTGCTCGCAGTAATATCCAAAAAGTCTTGAGTGACTCAGACTTTCTTACAATTTTTTTAAGTGGTCTTGAGCAATAGTTCTCTAGGCTTTCTGGTCTCCAGCCATGTGTGCAACACGGTGGAGGCTCTGTCATAGTTTAGAGTTGCATTTCAGCCAGTGATTTTAGAGATCTTGTCAAAACTGATGAAATTATGAACACACAAAAGCACCATCGGATTTTGATTAAACACGCAGTACCACGTGGAAAGAGTCTGATTGCCAACAACTTCATTTTTTTAGTGTGACAGTGATGCCAATGCAGTAAAAGCACACCTGAACAGAAAAAGACAAATTGAAACACAATCAGTCATGGATTGGCCTCCCCAGAACCCAGACCCCAGCCAACATCCAAAGAAGACCTTTAAATGCCCATCAAGAAGCCTGGAGAACTATTCCTGAAGTCTACTTAAAAAAAGGGCAAGGAAATCTGCCAAAGATAGTTCAGGCCACATAAAAGAATTAAGCTGTTCCTATCAAATACGGTTTCAAGCTTCATAGAACTGTACAAAGTCTGTTTTTGCCTCAAGTACGATATTTCCATTCATGTTTGAAAATTTCAATAAATGAACCTAAATCTAGTGAAGTAGTTAATGCTCAGAAATTGCCTCTGAAGGTATTCAGACTGGTATAGACGATTATTTTAGATGAAGACGACTTAAATTTCAGACATACAGCCTTTATCAACACGGTCATTTTTTCCAGTAGACGTAGAACATTTACACAATCTTATTAAACATCCCTACTCTATAATTATCTGCAATTTTTCAATAACATCACATCATGGCGAGTTTTGTGTGGTCTGCTAAAGCGCAAAAAACACTTGCCTTAAAAATTTCTGTCATGCAAAAAAGAAAAAAAATGGGCGTTTGCACAGTGTGTTGTGGCTGTGTTGATTAGCTACTGCAGTTGGGGACTAATTTCTTCCAGTACTCCCCAAGGCTTATGTGTTGTTTTAATTTTATTGTACATGGGAGAAATGGCTCAGTGGATATAAAAATGGAAAAATCACTTAATTTTCCTCCACTACTCAGCTACTGTTTTGGCTTTTAGAGCTCACCCCTCCGCCTACATAGTCGTTCGCAGACTTGGTCGCCATTAAACGCTTTATGTTTGTGGGCATGTAGAGGTGACGGTCCCACCAAATCCTGACACTGACACATTGACAAACAGTCTTATTAGACACGTGGAACATTTTCTACTGTAAAGCACACATTTTGTGACAAGCGGGGTATTCATGCAAAGGCTTGCAGCAAACGCTCTTTGATTTACCTTTAAAGTTTCTTCTAAGGGGCCTGGGTCATAACTCTGAGAAGAGGTTGCTCTGGCGCTTCAGGTTTCAAAGCTGGCAGGCTGATTAGCGTGTGCAAGGTTTGTGAGCATTGGCACTAACGCACAGCACCAGGCTTTGAGGCTCAAGATTAACCTGCACAGTAGTTAAATAAACACACATCCACGCATGGCCGCATGAATGGACGTTTCATCACCGCTCGCTACGTTTCCGTGATAGTACTGGACTCGACTGCACTCCATGATGCAATTAAAAATAACAGTCAAGCGCAAAACCATATGTGAAATACTGACCTGCAGAGAGGTATATGGGTGCAGTGTACCTTCACTTTTTCACTTTTGGAGGGTTTCCATACCTTTTTTCACCCGTGTGATTTGGTTTAGATGGTGAGGTTGTTTGCTGCTTCCTCTGATCAAGTCCAGGATTGAGAACCGTGGTCCAAGTAAAATTACCTCAAGACCAAAATGGCTTGACCCCAGCATGTCTGTGTGTGTGTGTGTATGAGAGAGAGAGTTAGAAAATCAGGGATAGAGTGGGGGTTGGCTTTCAGACAACTGCAGGACAGGGGCTTAGTGGGGGTGTAAGGTAAACCCCTGTGGCAGCAGGTCAGGTTAAAACAGCATAGACAAGGGGGGGTGGAGGGGCAGGGGACTTGTGTTTGTATACA
This sequence comes from Pelmatolapia mariae, assembly GCF_036321145.2. Classification (NCBI taxonomy): domain Eukaryota; kingdom Metazoa; phylum Chordata; class Actinopteri; order Cichliformes; family Cichlidae; genus Pelmatolapia; species Pelmatolapia mariae. The sequence goes on from NC_086240.1 coordinate 11,236,455, forward strand.
GGGAACCCCGGGCAGCTCAGTAAAAAGAGCTTTATTATTTAGGCCTCTGCCAAGCAGAGATCAGGGTGGAAAATGCACAGGATCCCCGGCGCCAAGTCCCTTGCTCTCGGAAAATCCGCCCCAGAAGCGTCTAAGCGTAGGGCCTGGATTTAATCACCCAATGCAGCATTTGTCCTCAGTCTGGAGGGAAAAAAAGTTACAATCAGTCTACATCTATATGACCTTCAACCTTTTCTCTTAAAACTTCTTAAAAGACACATTTTCTGCCATGTGTAATTTTAATTTGGGGTCCAAAGAGGGAAATAAACTGCTGAAATAACTTAATGTAATGTGTTCTGCAACTCCATTCTTGTTGATAAGGTATATAGCTTGATAAGGCACTTTTTAAAGTGGCAAACAATATTATTTTCCTGACATCTGTAATTATACTTTCCAGAAACAACAGCGCTGCAAAAGACAGAGTTATTAGTTAGGTCTGAATTCAACAGATAAGCCTCAAGCTAAGCATTCTGGTTGTTGCTGTCTTTGCACTGGGAGTGAGATCTGACTGTAAATTGTGCACACTCATACCCACAAATCCTCTCCTGCTTATCATTTTATTCATTCTAAATGGGACCATGATTTACGAAATGAAATTGATTGATTGATTGATTGATTGATCATACTTTATTCATCCCGAGGGAAATTGGGTTAAGGCTGCCAGCCGTGCCAGCGCCGTCTTACCCTTCCGACCATACATACATTACACAAACATCACATGGGGAAGACAGGTCAGAGGGGTATAACATGGAAAAAGCACAACACGAGGAAAGATAAGGAGAAAAAAATAACTCCCCCCAGACTGAGCTCCAACAGGGAGATCAGTTTGAGAACAGAAAAAAACACCTCTGCACATAGCACATGAAAAAAACTCTTAATACACCAAAGAAACACATGACAAGCAACAGGGATGGGTAAAGGGTGAGAGACAGCCAATGTAGACAGTACATCCGGGCCTGCAGCCTATGCGCTGGTCTCCTTGATCCACCGTCAGCATCGGAAGGGAATAAGCGTCGAAGGCGTTTGGAGGGGGAGGGGGGATGAGTGTACATCTGCATGTGTATATATGTCTGTGTGTGTGTGTGTGTGTATGTCCAGAGTTCAGCTGAGACAGTGTCCTTCGCCCTGCCAGGCTAAGTAAACAGTCTTCCAGCCAACCCAGGTGGCCTTGCATAGAATGGGAAGAACAGTCTAAACACAGTCGTTATCAGGGTGTTGTTGTTCAGCTCCAGCCGTGAAACCGCAGCTGGCGCCGAAGGGGTATCCGCATGAAGTGATGGTGTTTTTTACTTTAGTGCGAACAACTCATATGAATTTCAAAGCTGTTCTAACAGTCCAACACTGGTCTCTCAATCTCCCGTTGGAGAGCCGTGAGCTTCTCCATGATGTTATCAAACTTACGCTCCGTGATGTTGTCATTCTTGTGCTCAAAGAGCAGATTCTGAGAACTCACGACTGCAGTGAGCTTCTCCAAGATGTAATCCAATTTGCACTCAGAGGTGTTATTCCGAGCGAGCCCCTCCAGATGTAATCCAGTTCGCACTCAGAGGTCTTGTTCTGAGTATTCACGGCAGCCGTAAGCTTCTCCAAGATCTTATCCGTGCTGCACTCAATGAGCCCATTTTGAGAAACTCACGCCTCGTCCCATCGTTTCAGTCCCAGCGGGCAGCCTTGTGGGGGTTTGAACAGTCGGTTCTGCTTTCTTAATTCTTCAATAAGTCAGGGCCAAGCCAGCTCCGATCAGCAAGAACCCTGTTATCATGGTTCCGAATAGGTAGATATCTTCAGCACTCAGGCTCACCCAAGCCCAGACTTCTCGTTGAGAAAAGGGTGTCAATTGCATTCAGGGACCAGTTGATCAAATCCATAATTCCTCTTTTAGGTTTTAGAGAACAGACTGTGAGAGAGTGTTCCAGGGAAAAGTAATACAAAAAACACGAGACTAGACAAGGACACAAGAGGCTAAGCAGGGAAGCTAAGGGAGAGGAGGAGGAGGAGAAAAGTGCGACCGCCTTCGTCAAGAGCAAGCGAGAAAAAATTAATGTTTGTACTGAAGAAAAATTCAATTAAGCAAATAAGTCCATATTGTCATTAGGTAGGTGTTTTCCGAGGTCATAAATTGAGTGAAAACTCAGTCATAAACTTCTATCAAGTAGCCTCCTTTCCAGCCATACAGGTTTAAGGCATTTCGTTTAATATGCAGTCTATGGTTTGAATCCAGTAAATCAGAAGGTAGTGCAATACTGGAAATGGGCAAAAAGCTCTGTCATAATGAAACTGTCACTGTTCCCGTTTACTCGTGGGCAAATCCAATAGTGCAGAGCTCCAGAGCCAAAGTGCTCATCACTGCAGAGATCCTGGACAGTTTACGCCATAAAGTTCAATAAAAGCGATAAAACGCACTGATAACACGGTCGGCAAATGGCTTTAGGTCTTACCTCTTGTGACTTTGATTGTCGATGGAAAATTCTGCACCCGTAATTTGGAGCTGTTATCAGAAAAACACAGTCTTTGGTTTATTATCTGGCATGTTTTTATAATTTTTTCCACATCTAAGTAGTTCGATTTTAAAGCTGAAAAAGTGTGGAAAAATAATATCTAAAAGCTCATTAAAGCCATTTCAAAGCTAGCAGTCAAGCACTACGTCTGATTTCTGTGCTTGCTTCATAACACCACCATTTATTAGTGTTTTTAGCAGAAAAAACATCAGGACAAATCTGAGGATTGTTGAAGGAAATATTTTTCACACACCCTGCCTACAGGCAAAGTTCTATCTGCTTCGAATCACCCACCTTGCATTTTCTGCCCAGAAAGGACAAGCTTGCCTGCTTTCCTTCCTATAAGCCAGCGGCAATGACCTCAGTTTTAATGAAGACCAGCAGGTGCCTGTTTTCTTCCCCTTCACCAAACAGTGCCACACACCCATAATTACTTCACTTTGCCTGCATGAAAACTGAAATTATCAGAACTGCACCAGTAATGCCTGAATATGTCCGAGATGAATGTTGAAGATTCTGTGACAAACTCATTCAAGTTTACCTTTGCTCTGATTCGTAAGGTACGTGGATTGTATTACATCACATTTTTAGAGAGAATGGACTGTTGGAAAAGTTTAACATATTGTCCAGTCCTTGTTTCAGCCTGTTGTATGCAACACATTGGATTTAATCACTGACATGTACAAGAAAGCAACAAGATAGTGATGGCCATGAAGCTCAAGAGGAGGTGGAATCCCCAGGGGGTTACAGTGGGTGACCCACCGTGGTGTTCTGGTATCTTTAGTTAATGTGTAATTAAGTGACAGTTTAATACAGGGGTGGGCAATCTCAGTCCACGAGGGCCGGTGTCCCTGCAGGTTTTAGATCTCACCTTGGGTCAACACACCTGAATCACATGATTAGTTCGTTACCAGGCCTCTGGAGAACTTCAGGACATGTTGAGGAGCTAATTTAGCCATTTAAATCAGCTGTGTTGGTTCGAGGACACATCTAAAACCTGCAGGGACACCGGCCCTCGTGGACTGAGATTGCCCACCCCTGGTTTAATACAACACAAGCAGTTTAACACAAAATGATATCAAGTGAGCTAATTTGTCATATGCTGCAGCCTGGCAGTCCTTCCAGCAGATGCTCCAGCGATAGGCAAATCTCCACCTGGTCCTGCCTGCACACATCCTTTTTTTCCATCTCATCCTTGTCGTGCACTCATGCATGCAGCTGTCAGTAAAGCAGCATTTGCAGTACTGAAACATCTAGCTAGCTTCACAAAATAGAAGAAAGTAAAAATTTGTCACTTTTATTTAAGAAAAATTTAGGGAAAATGTTAATTCTCAGAATCATTGCTGAGGATTGGTGGGTGAAACTGGCAAAGAGATAAATGCTGCAGTGCCAGAAAAAACGTTCTTCAGAAGATGCCAAATTGTCTGCAAACACTCTGCAACTGCTTTCTGTAGCTGGTGAGCGGTAGTGAAACTGTGAAAAGAGCGACACCTAACAAAAACAGAGAATGTTCACCTTCAAAGGAAAAGTTTCGGTTTTTGAAATGTGTTAGCGCAGGGGTGGGCAATCTCAGTCCACGAGGGCCGGTGTCCCTGCAGGTTTTAGATGTGTCCTCGAACCAACACAGCTGATTTAAATGGCTAAATTAGCTCCTCAACATGTCCTGAAGTTCTCCAGAGGCCTGGTAACGAACTAATCATGTGATTCACGTGTGTTGACCCAAGGTGAGATCTAAAACCTGCAGGGACACCGGCCCTCGTGGACTGAGATTGCCCACCCCTGTGTTAGCTGCAGAAGTGAGGCACAACTTGTCATGGTCCTGGGTCATGCGACCCAGTGTTTTTGAGTTTCATGTTATTGTTATTTCATCTGTATTCCAGTTTCTTTTCAGTTATCTAGTTATTCGGTCAGGCCTAGTTTGCAGCTTAGTTCATGGTTTATCAGGTTCCCCTTGTGTCATGTCTAGTTTCCTGTTTTATTTTGTAAAAGGTCTTGTGTTCTGTGTTCATGTGCTTAGTTGTACTCTCCCCTGTCCTGTCATTAGGTTCATATATGTCAGCTGTTTGCCCTCGTGTGTTTCCTCTTCCCCTAATCACCTCCTGTGTATTTAAGTCCTCTGTTTTCAGTGTGTCATTGTCAGGTCGTCTGTTTTCCTCGCCATAGTCACGATCACTGTCATAGTTAGCTTTCATAGTTTGTTCCCAGTTTAGGTTTCTGTTTAGTTATTGCTCTTGTGCTGCTCTCGTTCTCGTTTGTTTTATTCGTGTTCATCAGCCACAATAAAAGGCTCGCTTTTTGTTTAAGTTCACTCCCGTCTCCTCACTTGTGTTCGCACCTGGGTCCACCATACACACACCTCCGCACGGTCTGTCTCCACAAACCGTGACACAACTTTGAAGACGAATGTTGGCTATTTACGGTCTGCATCGCACTTTTTCCAAGTTTAGTAATTAGCAAGCATCTGCATATAAGTCTGCATCTTCTATGCATACTATGGGCAATCATGTTAATTTGCTTGCTACCAAAGCAATCACAGATAAAGTTTTTGTATTTTTCAGGGAAAAAAAAAACAAACTTATAGTGTAATAACTTCAGTCTGAGATATAAGAAAGAGAGGACAGGAGAGGAAGACAAGATAATATCTTAAGCTATGATATGAAATGTAAATATGGTAAAATGCAATGTCCCAATCTCTGTTTACTATTTGGATCTGCACATGAAGTACTCTTGATATTATCTTGTTTTGAAATCTCTGACAAAAAAATGAAATAAGAATTTTTCCACTGGTGCAAACTCAGTCACCATTAGGAAAGGTCCTGAGTAGCAGCAGAAACACAAGGGAGACACCATTAAGTAATATATACATCTCTATATAAATATTCATATTAATATACACAATAGAAATATATACTAACTACCTCCATGATGTGAAAAAGTGCTTGTACCGAATGCAGTTTTCATTTTTTGCCCTCTATTGAAATTAAAGTTTTGTTTTTTATAATGCTTCAAAATAACTCCACAAATACACGCCCAGATCAGGTGTCAATATTGCTTCTGGGAAACAGGCTTCTAGCAGAAGTTCAGTTTGTAAAACGTGCCAAATTCCACCTTTATGCTAGCCTTATACTGGTTACCGGTTTGGACTGAAGTCATGATGGCTCATGTAACATCTGCTTATATATTGTAGTGTGCAGTTGTCCAAATCCACAAAGAGCGGTAAGGCTCTGAACCAGCAGCAGCACAGGTCAGCCGACCACAGCTTGTCCACAAGGAAAACAAATCTACTGGAGCTCACAATAGACAATATTATCTGACTTATTTCTAAGTGAGTCATTTTTCCTCACTGCACTGCTGCAGCAAAACTTAGGGTTCCCCCACTTGCCAAATCCCACTCCCATCTTTTACATACAGTCTTTGGTTCCATAGTGTCTTTATATCTATAAGACCTGCCTCACAGCTCTCGTTCTCCTCACAACCCATTGAGCTGAAGCATTTAACATTTAATCTGCTGCATCCACTTATATGTCCCCTGTTCCTTAAAAACCTGAATGCTTTCATAGGTATAAACAAAAAATAATCAATTGTGCTTTGGCATTTTTGTTTCTGATGAGTGAATGAAACCCTCAATTAACAGTTCAGCTTTGGAGAAAAGTTTTAACTTGTCAACACTGGTGAATTTAGTGGGAGGTGACCTGCCAGGACCTTTGTTTTAAAATGCAATCATAAAAATTTTGCTCTCGCTCTCTTCCTCTGACTCCCACACTAGCCTGAGAAAACACAGAGCCAAACACATTGTAGGTCTCTTTTTATACAACTACATCATGCTTCGCTGTTCCAATGCACTGCTGGCCACCAACGCCCATCAGCATGCGTTCAAAGAGAACATCTTACGCAAATATCACCTGCCATTAAATAGAACTATATCACCTCCACGTTAACTTTGATCCATCAAACAGATTGTGAGATCCCAAGCAAACTCATTGTCATTGAACTGACAGTCATCATCGTGGATGAAGATGTTCGAAAGTTAAGGCACAGAGAGTTATATCCCCAACACACCCTGTTTGTGATTCACCAAACAAACACAGCTGCTGTTGGCTGATCGCATACAGGCACCAATCCAGCCTTTACACTCTTGCACAGTACAGTAAGTACACAACTGAAAAAGCTCAGGGTAGCATTTTAGGATCTTTCAGGCCACTTTGCTTTGCTGTTTTACTGTCACAGATATCACTGAGCATCAACTGGCAGTGTTACTCTGAGTCTGCTGGATCTAAAAATGCATTCATGGCAAAGAGAAAGTAGATCCTCAGGACATAATAAAAAATAATGTGGTCTTTAAAATTAGATCTTAAAATTGGGTAAATGCAACCTCAGATGAGTAACAACACATGTGATATTATACTGTGTCATTATTTATCAACAAAAATTAAGCCAAAATGTGGAAAATTGTGGGAAAAACCAAGTACTCTCTTACTGTATCCACAGGAATTGGAAAGAGGGAAAGAAGCAGCAAAGTCACACAAGTACACGTGGACACAATGTACTCGATTCATTGATAAACAGCAAGTGTTTGCACCTCTATACAAACAGATCTTTTGGAAGTTTGCTGGTGTGTGTTCAGGTGTGTGTTAACCCAGTGCCAAGCAGGAAAGACACCAGCAATGACCTTAATGAGAAAGAACATTCAAGACAGCTGCCGATCTTCACATGAATGGACACAGCACAGCAAATTCACCCCAAAGGTCAAAAAAATGCAATTCTCAGAGAAATTCCAACATGTAGCTAAAAGCTGACGTAAATGTGTCTTTAAGCTATGTGTCTGTGCACAGTGTAGTAAGAGTGTGAAAATCTGCTCCAAATTTATTCTGCCTTTGGGTAACATGTATGTAAATCAACAAAAAAACAGAAGATTTATTCATATGTCTTTAAGACACCTGTTATTCTGCTGCTCCACGGTGCACACTCTTTCTAGTCTTTGATTTACTCCGTGTCAAAATCCTGCTGTTCAGTCATTCTCTGCCTCCCTCGGGCTAAATATAATCCAGGATCCTCTGTCTGCTTCTCATTTGTCCAGCTCACTACTGGACGAAACAGGTGTGTGAATCAGCGTGCAGATCCCTGATTTGCTGGATCAGCTGTCTGTCTGTTTCCCTTATTGCCCTGCTGGCTGCACATTATGTAAACCCCTCATGTTTGAATTTTAATATGTTTGAAGAAGAAAAAAAGTCATTTCTCTGGAAACAATTCCTTGGCAAGAAAAGGTCAACTGCAAATGTGATCATTGAGCGTGAAAAGGGAAGTTACATCACTGCTACAAAAAGCCAGCTGGGTGAATTATGAATTATGATCAATCATACTCAAAGACTTCCACAAAGCCTAGTGAATATGTAGCAGCAGCAAGAGCTGGCTTCAGCAAAGTTAAGTCAACTACTGAACCCAGCACCTCTAAAGCTTCTGATTTGCTCAAAAGAAATAATTCCCAGCAACCTTGTGTCTGGCTAGCATGCAAGGGGGCCAAGTGTATTTCGGTTTGCTGCATCATATTTTTGGAAAGTGGGGGATGCATGTGTGCCGCCTTCTATCACTAAACACAACATAGGAGCTTAAAGGGTCAAACAGGCCCCTGGCAGCTCAGGTTTTATGGATAGACATACACTTTCCCTCAGTGCCAGTGAAGCTTTTATTCCCATCCCACACAGAAATTAGTATTTGCTTGTGTCTCAGCCTTTTGTATTCCTTTCAAAACAGCAGTCATCATGCAAAAATGTGAAGTGATGCAACAAATGTTGTTCTTGGGGCAATACAAGCTGATAATGCATTGCATGCAGTTGGCTGTTGGGGTTCCCCCCCCCCCTTGTGTTGCTGAGTTTGCTACAAGCGAAACTTAATCACAAGCTAAAAGTGAGACTTTGTTAGTCCACGAGGGGAAGTTTGGTTACTTCATCAGCAAGAAGCAAGAAGTGTGGTAGATAAAACATTTAGATAATGTGCACGGGCTACACGAATTAGGTTTTCTAGCAGGCCAAAGGTCTCTCAGAGCCACTCTTTCACACACGAGCTGTGGTAAGCCATGCAGTGAGGAATTTGATGCTGAATGTCTTACTCAGGGAGACTTTGACATGTGGTGGCCAAGCTTTCAACCCTGCAATCAACAAATCAACAGCTGAGGTGATTTTTCAAAGTGCACCAAAAACTAAAAAAAAAAACAAAAAAAAACCAACAACAACAAAACAAAACAGTTGTTCAGTTTTTGGTTCAGAACAACCAGAATAGACAGGATTAGAAGTGAGTACATCTGAGGGACAGCTCAAGTTGAGTGGTTTGGAGACAAACATAGCAAGGCAAGGCTAAGATGGTTTGGACATGTGCAGATGAGGGAGTTTGGATATACTACAGGTGCCAAGCAGGGGGGAAAGAGGAAGACCACAGAGGAGGTTCATGCATGTAGAGAATGAGGACATGCAGAGGCTCTGTGTGACAGAGGAAGATGCTAGGGAAGGAGTGAGATGGAGGCCTACATGTCCAGATCAATGACTGTTTTCTACAGTCATTGGTCCAGTTCATCAAGTTAAGGACCCCGGGCACAACTTATAGTTCCAAACGTAGAGCACTGTACCTTACTTAAAAAAATGAAACCTAACACTATAAGTCCCTTACAATGAATGGAAAATAAAGCAGCCAAAATTTGTCATGCTTTACAACAATATCACAATGTTTAATGTAAGTTAGCATGCACACAATGGAGGTTAGATCTTCCATTTTCAGATCTAACTTTCAAGAGAATACAGTACTGGTATTAGTACTATTATAATTATTATTTCCACTCTTATTGGGCCACCAACTGTACAAGGGCTCCTGGGCACATGCCCAGAATACCCATTGGATAATAGGAACAGGAAGCAGGTGATCTGTTGAAGGAAACAGCCACAAGAAGAAGTTAAATCCCTCTGTAGCTATTTCTTACACTTTTGGACGCCATCAGTCTCGAGATAAAATAAAAACGCCTTGCTAGTTTAAAGCTAATATTGGTGAAGAGATTTGCAAGGAAATTAGGGTTTTGCTTGAAACCTGTGAGACCTTTTGGTATAGGCTCTTCCAATTCCAGCTGTCCCAGTGAAAGGTAGTCTGAGAGAAACTCTGATCATCTTTAAGGCCTTTGTAATGAAAAACCATTATAAAGACAAGGTTGCTAGTTTATAAAAACACATAACAATAGCTTCCTTATATAAGCATCATAATTAGCACATGATTTAAAACTCCAGTTCCTCATCAAATACTTCGACACTTTCCCGTTGTGCTGATTGTTGTATTTTATTCTAATACACTGTGTCTGCATTCACACTCAAAACTGGTTATAAAAACCACACATTATGAAGTGGCTGCTACTTGCACTGAATCCTTGTCTGTTTTCGCAACAGCCCTAGAAAAACACTGCGCTGCCATCATCTCTCACTCTCCTCTCCACATCAATCCCTAATGTGGACTGCTGGTGGCTTTTTCTTGCCATATGACTCTTATTAGTCTGATATGAAAACCTAGCTTCATCTCTATTCTCACAGTCGAGAGATTTTCTCACTGTGTGATATTTCCAGCCTCCCGTTTGCAGCCTGCCTCAAATAAGCCACTGCCTACCACGCCACAAAAAGATTTATTTTGGATTTACAGTAGGGTGGGTTTCCACAACCCCAAAGTTCAGATAACAGCCGTTTGATAGTTTTAGCGTGACAACTGGATCTCATTTTTGTCTATAATTTAAACAGTAAACTGAGATTTTGGATCTCACTACACTCAATTCATTGCCCTTCTTCTCCAGGTCACAATTACAATAACAACAGACCGAATGATCAATTACGGAATTGCATCATATCAGTATTTCCCATCGTGCTGCCATTAAACTGAATGACCTGCAGTTCTTTTGAAGTCTTCGCTGCATTGGGTGCTGCTCAAGGAGCCATTGGGAGGGAGGTTTTTGGATAAGGTGTCCTTGCACTGTCAACACTTGAAGAAATCAAAGCCTCCTTTCCCCTTCCTGTGTGAAAACGCCCTGATGTTTTCAATTTCCTGGTGAGTGGTGGACTTTTGACTCCTTTTCACAATAGCTTTCTCTCTCACACACACACACAAACACAAAGCCCTCCTCTAATGAAGGAATCTCGTGCACTAAGTTAAAGCATGTGGTGCTGCTAACATCTGTACAGTGTAAGAGTTCAAGATTAAGATCACCACATCATAGCTAGCAAATGACCAGTATGATGAGTTACTATTTTCTACAATTCTAAGAATAATACTAAAAGAATAAAATAATAACAAAAAAATATGTTATATCAGTCTCAAAAGAACTGTCTGAAAAGCGGGTAGACTTGGGGAGCTAGCTTGTTAGTTTTAGCTAGCTAGCTTGGTTAGCAAGTTCCAGTGATATCGTAGTTTGTTAAAAGTAATGCTAATTCTGCATTCCAGATACTGGAGTTTGTTTTGCTTCTTACCAAAGTAGATAAATCCAGGTATCACTGGCAGTACAGCATAATCCATGTTTTTTTGTGCTTAAAAACACCGCTACAGCACATTCACGGATAGCATCGGGTCTGTGTAGAAGTAGAAGTAACACCAAGGTGCCATGGCTTATTTAGTGAGTCACAAATATAAAACAATGACAGTACAGATTAAAAGTTTTATTGTTGTTTATGTTCTCTGTCACCATCTTGGATTGTTAACTCGAGGTTTGTGGCGTTTCTCTGACGTTGCTTTTTAAAAAATCTAAATTGAGGGAGAGTTCCAGATTTGATTTCCGAGTGCAACCTCACAAATTCCAAATTCTATTTTTTGTGGAATGCACCATAAATCTTTGTAGTAAAAAAAAAAAAAACAGGATTTAAACCAAAAAACAAAAACAAAATATACCTACTGGAAAAAATGTCAGCCATTTTCCTTGGTTACACCTTTGTTTAATCCAGTTGGTAGAGTCTTGCTTCAGTTCATCTATTCGTTTTCTGTTCACTTTTGTCTTGTACTACCTGTTTGGATTATAATAGCAAGTTTTACATTATAAAAACAAAGCAAAACAAAACAAAAAAACATCCGGTATAGATGCCACAGAAATTAGGTATCTCCTTTGGCACCTTGGTGTTACTTCTACTTTTCACTTTCTCTTTTTACCTGTCTAAGTCACCACGGTGACTAAGGGCTTTTAACTTTGCTGTTTCGTCCTATTAAATGCGACTTTTGGTCGTTTGCCTCTTTGGTGTGGTTCATTTGTGCACATTTGAACATGGTATTCATACTCGAGTGTAGACCCTCTGTAGCAAACAAACCCCACGTTGTGTTTCATTTATGGTGAGAACACAATCCGACCATGATCCAACGCAACTACCAAGTGTACACTGCAAGTTTGAACACCTTCGTGTGGTCAGGTATGCTTTGCATTCTGGTATACAGCTGAATATAATAGACTTGCAGAGTGCAGTCAGAAATATTGGGCAGATAAGTATGAGTGTTAAGAGTTGAGGCTTAATGGTAACCTTCAGGATTCTTTAAAATAACCTGCATGAGGAGATGAAACCTGCACGTGGTGTAGCATTACTTTGCTGCACCTCATATAGGTTTGACTTTTTAAATAATTTAACTTGAATTTAGGCTCTCCAGTAGTTTGGTTTTCTGTTGTCATCGCTCTGTTATTAAAAGTGTCTTATGAAGATATCTGTTATTATAGTTCTTACCGAGTCAAAAATAGATTTTGAAAATAGAAATTTGTCACTCAAATTACTGTCATAACAATCATTCTTCTGGGTGTAGTGATACAGCGTGCCTCGTACTGTGTGTTCTTTTGTGCCTGCAGACTGTTTTTACATTCACATAGAGCCAATAAAACATCATCTTCTTGTGGTTTTGCCTCATCCAGAGCTTTAAATTATTAGCAGCAGGTTTTATCCCTCCTTTGCAGATTTTTATGTGCTTGACGCTGAGTTGAATTTTCTGTACCACAAGCTGTGCAGTCCACCCACGTCAGCTATACACTTTAATATCTAATCTGCACGGCTTTACAAGGACCATGTGGCTTTGTGGCTGCAGTTTCATATTTGTTAAGGTTGAAGCTGACCATTTGAAGTTGCCTATATATCTGGACCAGATGGGCCAGTGCCAGGCGAAGCAGTTGGACTTACTTAACTTATGTGCAATGTACAAGTGAGACATTTTAGAATGAAAATGATGGATGTTTTTTTTTTTTTTCCTGCTGATGCTTTATGTGACAAGACTGTTCAAAGAAATAGGCGAGTACAGCTCGACAGCATCAGTCACAGTCACCCGAGGGAATGTAACCTTTCTTTTCGCCTAGAGGTTGACATCTTCTCCTCTTACCTTGATTAAGATCAGAAGAAAATTCATTCTGATTCTGACAACGAAAGCATGTTTGGAGTATAAATGTGGGGAAAAAAGTGACTGCGGGGAGAAAAGTGATACTGAAAGGCGACCCCATGTGTGTGGTCTCCCCATATCAGATGCCCTATAGAGAGACATGCACGCACCATGTTGATATTTAAAAGCCTTGGATGTTTGTTTAAAGTGAGTAATTGATATTTGCCACTGGAGGAATTTTCTCCAATTTGGCACAGAGTGTGAGAACAAGGAGAGTCCAGTTTGCCATGTCTGCCTGCTGTCGGCATGTGTTATGCTACGGGAAATATGCTGGCCCTGCTCCTCTCACTTCTTTGGAGTTCACTGCAACGGCAGCACCAGACCACACATACTGCCACTTTTATGGTTTTCGGCTGAGGATTCCTTCTGTTGCTGCCAAATTGCCTATTACTGAAACTTTCAATAAACAAGCAAAGAAATGTAATGCCTTTGTTTGGCTTGGAACTACAGCCGAACCACTTTAAGATCAGTTTAAGGACCCCAAAGAATGAACTATTTGAGAACTCAGGCATCTTAAATTGAAAATGAGGTCTTACTGGAAGACCCTGGAAGATTAGATTCCCATGAAACATTGCCTTCCTGAATTAATTTCTGAATACATCTTCTGAATGACTTGCTGCTCCAGAGACAATGCGCCTTTCCCGCCTGTTGAGAATCTGTTGATCACTGCTCCATTAAAAAGAAACTCCGGCATTATTATGGCTTCTTTGATCTCAGCCTGTTTGACACCTTAAAACATGACATGAAAAAGTGCATCAAAGAGGTTTAGCCTCAGCAGGATTCCACCTCCGTTGTTGTTTTTGCCAGCATGGCGCTGCCTCAGAAAAGGGAGGATCTTTGCACTTTGTTTTGATTGTCGCTACTTACACCGCCAGCATCTCCCGTCATGCGCAAAATGGTGCTTGAATATCATTTTGATCATTTCATTCTTCTCCTTTCAGTGGCCCTCATTCATGCGTCAGTACAAAGTGTGGGCCTTAATCCTTTAATGAATGTCTTCTTCTGGGGCTTCACATGGCAGCACATTCCAACCCCGGGACAGTGAACATCTGGATGACTGCTGCAAAGGGTGTTTTATTTTATCCTGCATTGTCAGATGTTCATGTTTGAAAAGAACCATTTTTTTCTTTTTCTTTGTGCATATCAGGGATGACATGAACTTGAACTGGAATGAATGGAGACACAAACGGAAGCCTGACAGACGAGCAAAAGAGAGAAAATAAATCACCTGACGGACATCAGTTTAGCAAATCACTAAATTTCTGATCGTAAAAAAGCCACTCTGGAAACTTCCTTTTACTGCTGTTCTGGTTCTGAACTTACAAGACGTCTGACAGTTTCATTTGAGAGATTTGGTTTGATTAATGCAAACAGAGATGGAAAAAAAATATCAACATATTTTTCTCATGAATAATTGCTTTATGGACACAAGTGAGGCTAAAAGTGAAGGGTAAACGTAATTTTTTTCCCCATTGGAAACCAATTTACTCTCCAGCAGCTATAAATCAAGTTGGGGTCAGCCAGTCAATTTTTGCACATTTTTCTATTTTAGAAAATAATTTCATGCATTGCTAACAGCTCGAGGTTTGGGAATGTTTCGTTTATTGCTCATATCAACAAAGCTTACGCAACAATACTCTTATTGGGAAAAGATCAATAAAAGTGTATAGTTTGTAATTCGGCACAGGACATTGGTACCTACTCTGTGTCCTGATGTGATCTTCTCTCCATCGTGACACCCATTCAGGATTTTTATGTTCTCTTCCTAAACTCACAGGTGCAAAGCAAACAATGGTTGCCATAATCATCAGAGAGAGTGTATTTTCTTCATTCTTCTCATTCTTCCCAACACAGCAACCCTGAAATTAGTGGTCCTCCAAGTCATCTAATCTGTGAAAAACAGCTATTACATCTCTATTTCTAAGCTCCCTTTACGATCCATATACTGCAGTTTGTGTCCATGACCTAAATTGCTACTGCTGTTGCTGCTACTTGACCGTACAGAATTCTCTAGGGCTGAACACGAGAATAAAACTGCAATTAATTACATCATCCTCATGGGCTGAAAAGACCAGATAATTGTCCCCATCAGTGCAAAATTTCAGCCCAATAATAGCTCCCCGGGAGGTGTTAGTAATGCCAAATAACACAATCACAGGCTTGCAAAGTCCACAGGGGCACTCATTTTTGTATTTGTTCAGTTTTATTTGAAGATAAGACTGTGGGAAATTCAGCATTCATGGAAAAAGGTTAGTAATAAAGCAATTTGCTGATGGCTTCTCCCTGCATCCCATTGCCTGATCTCTGTCCTTTGCATATTTGCATATTTTCTTTTGGACGGATAAAGATTTATGTAATGAACTGTGGCTTTATTAAATGATGCTCTTCCATCATTGAGTAAAACTGTTTACAACTTAATAAAGACCAGTCCAGGGGCACCCCACCTCTTGCCCAGAAAATGAATGGATAAATTGAAGAACTTCATAAAGTCTGTATGTATATAAACTTTACAGTTCTTGTCTAATTTGACATAATTTTTCTCCCGTTCCCATTCCTTATGAATGGCTCTTTGAGAGCCAGTCTTTCACTGAGACCATTTCTGATGACATTTGACGAAAAGTCAACGGATCAACCAAAAAGCTAGATAGATCTCCCAGGTTTTCCCTGGATTTATTTCTATTTCTTAAGGGCATGACTTTCAGATACTGTTCACTGCTGCAGACAGTTTTTTTCTGGCCTTCCACTTTGATTTTTGTGCTCCACTTGTCCAGTGTTTTCATATTTCTTAAGGACAGACTGGACTCCGTGCTGAGATAGTTTTCAGCTAATAATTCTTTGGGAATCACCTGATGCATAAGTAATATTTTATTCCTGTCAAACTCTGTTATTTTGGGCATTTTTGTAGATTCAGCTAAAAAAAATTTTTAACAATGTGTTCATCCCAAAAAGTTGATTCTGTTCATCTGGACATTGTGTGTTCAGTGGAAGAAACATTTCGTCAATCCTCCAAGTGACTTCTTCAGTCTCAGCTGACTGCAGGTTTCCCCAACCTTATAAAAAGTATATGTGCATAATGTCTGTAACTAGCACCACTGTTTAACAATGGGCAATAAGGTCAGTTTCATGATCATTAATGCAAATTAATTGATGATCATGAAACTGAAGTTACTGCCCATGGTTAGTCAAAAATGCTATGTCCGGATGAGCAGAATCAAGTTTTAGGAATTACCTAAGTTAGGTACCTTTTTAAAGTTATAAGAATATGGAATTCTCTTGAAGATAATCTCAAGAGCTGTACAAACATGCACAGTTTTAAAATGTGTTACATATTTAAAAGGATAAATCAATATGAAGAACATGAAAATAATTAGGACTAAATGTGGAAGAAAACATTTTCATTGCCATTTAATGCTGTATATTGCTGATTATATTGATTTGTTGTTTAGTTTTGCATTGTTACATAAAGATACATGTTAGAGGGTTGGTTTTTTGGGGGTGTTATTAGCGCCGTCTTGTAAGAATATTTTGGATTGCAGATAGGGGGCAGGTGCTAACAAGAATTTATTCTTCTTCCTGCTCCTTTTCACCCATGGGTGCAGTGTCACATTAATGGGAAGGAGGTTCTGTATGTAGAAAAAGAAACACTGTTGAACCATGTGTGAAATAAATAAAGAAATGAAATGAAATGCTTGAAATATTAATAGGTCAGCCTTTGCACCATACTATAAAATTACAGATTCTAATTTTAAAGAAAAGATGCTAATGTTAAACAGAGTTTTAGATACTGAAATCAGCTGGCTTAATGCTGACTCGAGGGAGTCTGTAGCTCAGGAGGTAGCGCAGGTCATCTAGTAATCTGAAGATTGGATCAAATCACCAATCAGCATGTCAAAGTAGTCTTTGGCCAGATATCGAACCCCAACCCTTCTTGATGTGTTTATTGGATTGTGAATGTTAGATAGGAAGCACTTACTGTAGGTGCAGTGCTCATGTGAATGAAGCACTTTGTATAAACTTTGAGCACTTAAGTAGAGTAGAAAAGCAATATGAGGTCCAGTCCATTTACCATTACTAAGGGAGACTGGTCTGAAAGAAAAGGAGTGGTTTTCAGAGTTATCACATAATCAAAATGTATCAAACATGTGTAAGAATGTAGACTTACTTGTATCTTATCAGTCCAGTTCAAACTCATGATTTTACAAAGATCTCTACCTCACATTCCCATCGAAAAAAAAAAAGCATAGTACGACCCCTTCAGGAAGCACCTGCTGGCTTCCTCCACAGCATTCTTTATCTCTAATACCGTCCAGATAACTACTAGCACCTGGGAGACACTTGCAGTTTAATCAAGACCATGAAGTGATTGTCATGAAAGCAGTGGTTTGTAATGCTCAGTGACAGATGCAATGAATACTGTAGCCGTGTTTGTTGTAATTCTGGCCTTGAATAAGATTTTCTGACACTATCAAACTGTTGGCTTCCCAACCAAGTTAGCGTGAGATTGTGTCGCAATATTATTACTGTTATGTGCTACTTACAGAAAAATATGCTAGTACCTTTACAGTATGTTCAACCCGAACTGTTGGATCTATAAAAACATAAATAATGGCCATGAGAGTAGTGAATACCTTTAATCTGAACTATTTGTTCTCAGGTGCACAGTGAATACAAACCGGGCCAGACACTAAACTCCTATAGCTTCTGTAAAAGACAGCGGTTTGAATTTGACCTATCAAAATACTGTTTGGCTTCAGGCGTACCGCAGCATGTATTTGCAGTAAAACGATAATGGCTCGAACAGAAGTACGTGCTCCATCTCTTCCGTTATCAATCTGTCATCCGCCTCTCATTGTCCTCCAGTCCAACCATGCCTTTACCAGTTAGCCATGCAGTCATTTTTTCCCCCTGTGAATTATTGCTTTACATTTACTATGTGGTATCTTAGAGGCTCTTGAGAGAGGACGGCATCACTGGCTCATGGAAACTCACTGCAGAAGCCAAAAAGAAAGAGAGGGTTAGAGAAAGCGAGAGAGAGAGATACAAAGACAATTTTATGACAGACCAGGGAAGATTGCCTGTAGTTAGACATTTTAAGAACCATGTCTCCTAATCTTATAACAACAGGTTTACAATCACTAGCTTTTTCCCAGAGTGTTGCATATCCTCCCTAGGTTAGTTCATGAGCTATACAAATATGGAATAAGGAGCATATATTGGAAATGCAGACCTTTAGCTGCAGCAGAATTGTAAGGCTATGTTCTATGAGCACTAGAGGTAAAGGTAGCCCTTTGGCACTACGCTATGAAATGAAAAAGTTCTTCGAGTTGACATCCACTAACATATGATTCAACAAACTGGCACTGTACACTTACTGATGTCATGTTACTGAAAATATATCTTCCCTACTCCTTCAGCCAAGCTGGGATCATCACTTGGGCCAATGTTTTCTTTGCCTTTTAGGCTTGCAGCCAACATAATGCAGTCTGATGCCAGTGAGTTGCTAGGCAGGAATCTTAATGACCTTCTATAATGGTATTCATTCTTGAGAAAAGACAGACAGAGCATCAAAGCAAAAAGGCCGTCTCGCTTGTATCTTACGGAATAATGTTAAACCGCTGTCTTTTGTTTGTGTTATGTGTGTATTTTTTCGGTATGTGTGTTAACAGCTACAGCCGTAACCCTGCTGCCTCCTGGACTGAAACCATATACAGCCTGAGCCACGAGAATGACCTCTGCTGATGAGTTTTGGGGTTTTTTGTTTTTTTTTCCTCCTGCGTTCTCTATACTCCCACAGGGATGGCAACATTTAACTGGAAAATTAACAATGGGAAGATCAGCTTTCCTTGTAATTAATTTCTGTGGCATTTTTATGTGCACATACTTTGGGGACACTGGGTCACAGTTAGTAAAACCTAAAGGTAAGTGTAATAGTCTCAAGGTGCTCTGAAGTTTAAGATTTAAAAAAAGGGTGATCTAATCTTTGGAAATGTGAATTTTTGAAAATATTCTTTTAAAAGAGAAAGAGGGGGAAAAAAGCTTTTCTAAATCTGAACTCATATTTACTTTTGCCTTCAGTTATCTGGGGATTTTATCTCCCACAAGCTTGAAATTGTAGATCTAAAACATTATGTGGAACAAATGGCATCCAGTGAAACATTTCAAGCCTGTGTGCCTATTATAGATGCAAAAAAGTTTTCCCCAAGCTTTCATGTTCAGTTTTGTAAGAGAGGGACTAAAAAAGAAAATCAGAGGAAAAATACAGGAGAATTTAAAATGTGGGATGTGGGCTTGATAGGTATTTGGAAGAAAAAATACAAGAAATAATGCAGTAAATCAAATATGAGATTTTAGATAAAGCATATCCAAGAAATGGGTCCAGTAAAAAAATGAATTTTTGGCTACCCGCTATGCTCCCTTTGTGATATCTGGCTGTAAACTCCTTTTTGTTTTTCATCTTTTAAAACTGCTGTTTAATGAATTAAAAAAAAAATTATATGCTATGCTGTTCTGCTGTGCATCACAGGACCATATGCAGTAGTAAGTAATAAATGTGTTTGCAGATTTTTATCTGTAGATACAGCTTCACATTTGCTGTTACCTAATCCTTATCTCAGGGGTTTTTATACAATTGCACTCCCTGCATTATTTCAGATAGCTGACATTTTGTTGTCTGTTTGTCCACAAGTTTCCATCACAGGATAAATATTTGTACATGATTTGTACACTACGAGTGAAATATAAGAAGCATGCTGATGGGACTTATGAGCCTCAAGAAAATATTTATAGTGCTGCAGAGAACGGTTAATGCTAATGGAGTTTGACACCCCTGTTATTATTGGTTCTTACTTCTGTTTTGGGGTTATTCAAACTCTCCCAAAGTGTAAAACTGATGTTCCTGTAAATGGGATATGTACAGTCATGTGAAAAAGAAGGTTTTCATATGACTTCATAGAGCCCGGTAAAACCCATTATTCAGCTTATTGTAGAGCCATTTTTAGCAGCAATAAACTAAAGTAATCATTTTCTGTATGATCCTATCAGTTTCTCACATTGCTGAGGAATTTGAATCCACTCTTCTTTACAATGTTGCTTCATTTCATTGAATTTTGTTGGCATTTATGCACAGCTATGGTCCTGCCACTGCATTTTAGTCAGGTTGAGGTCTGGACTTTGACTGGGTCATTGCCACACCTTGATTCTGTTCATTTTCAGTCAGTCTGTTGTAGATTTGCTGCTATGCTTGGTATCATTTTCCTGTTTCATGGCAATGCTTGAGCTGTCACACAAGATACCTCACATTTGATTCAATAATATTTTGGCATACAGAGGAGCTCATGACGTGTTTGTGCTGAAATGCTCTCTTTGATTTTCTCCAAACGTGGAGCTGTGCATTATGGTCAAAAATCTCCACTTTGGTATGTCCAAAGGACATTGCTCCAGAAGTCTTGTGGTTTGTTCATATGCAACTTTGCAAATTTACACCCTGCAGCCATGTTCTTCTCAGAGATAAGAGACATTTCCTGGCAACCCTTCCAAACAAGCCATACTTGTTCAGTCTTTGTAACTCAACCAAGCTTAAGCTTATGGGGGCATCTATCTTCTTCCTCCTTCTTATCTACCATTATTGCATTTAATCTTTAGTATTTACTAAACTCCACCTCTCTCTTCCAGAGTGTTCTTTGCTCTCTTTTCTTCTCCTCAACCCCAACCGGTGATGGGTGCCCCTTCAGCGAGCCTTGCTCTGCCAGAGGTTTCTTCCTTCTAAAAGGGAGTTTTTCCTTCCCACCTTCGCCAAGTGCTTGGTCATAGCAAGTCATCTGATTGTTGGGATTTTTTTACTTGTTTCTTTTGTGTAATATTGTAAGGTCTGTAGCCTACAATCTAAAACACTTGAGGTGAGTGTGAAGGATTACAGGTCAGGCAAGACTCACTCAAACAGTTTAGTGCATTTATTTACAGTGTAATCACAGTTCAAACAGTAGATCAACACTATTGAAGGTCCTGGGCTTCAACACAACGGGGCAATCCACAAATCCACACAGAGGTTCACTTCCAAGAATAAAAACCAAAAGCTCATCGCTCTTTAACAAGTCTCTCCAAATAAAATCTGCACACAAGGAAAGGTAAATTTTTCACACAAAGTCAAGAAACACAATCATCGCAGTAAAGGAGCCAACCTTCACTAACTATTTACACCTCAATGATCCAGCAAAGACTGAAGGTGGCCACAAACGAGGATATCAGGAACAGGTGTGTGATTACTCCAGGTATATGGACGCAGAGGGGAGGAACTATTAGGGGAAGGCCCCACTTTTGCACTAAAACAAACCCATGCACACACACACACACACAGACATGATAGAGGAGAGAGAGACTGCTAAGTAGGGATGGGAATTATCAATTATCCATATCACTTATTAGTTTGCTTATCGATTCCAATTGGATTCTCATTGCCTCTGTTTTGGGAGTCATCACCATCGCTAAGAAGCATTTCAATAATATTACATTGATGCTAATTAATTGCATGCTGTGTGGTACAAATGCTTGTGCATGTTGGCGGTATTTCCCCTCTTTGTTGTGATCAGTGTTGGGGTCATTACTCGAAAAATTCACAGTGATTCTACTGTAGAAACATGAACAGGTAGAAACTGAGACTGCAGCCTGACTCATCCATTTGTTACCTGTTGGAAGTTCAGGGTCTGGCTGCTGGGCTGAGGTCAGCATTCACTCAGCTTTATCATCACTCTGGGTTCTTGGCTAACTTAGCATGCTATCTGTGCAGGTGTTTACAAAGAACCGAAGTTCATGTTAGCAGCATAATGCAGCAGTTTCTGTCGTGGATGCAGTTTCCACTTTGCCATCATGTTCTTGTATTTTTGTGAAATAAGTATAAATAAAATATCCATATCCACACTGTAGACTGCACCACTAATTTTCTCCTCTGGTACACAAACTGAAATCAGTGCAAGTGGAACCGATCCATAGGCATCTAGACTACAAATTCAAAGGAATTGAACTGCTGGAAACCAGTTATTGATTCCCATCCCTACTACTAAGTGGAGAGATACAGACAAAAAATGGTGAGCCATAACAGCGAGGACAGATAAGATAAGTTAAGATAAGATAAGATAAGATAACCTTTATTAGTCCCACACGTGGGAAATTTGTTAATTTCCCAGGGACCATGGCACAGTTGTTGTGAATTGGCACTATATAAATAAAAATCTTTTTACTGCAGTACATTAACTGAGGCCTGTAGAATCTGAAAAATTTTAGGGTTGTTTTTTTTGTAGTATCTCAGAGTACTGCATGGTCTGATCTTGAATTTGAATTTGCTGGAAAGTTCACTCCTAGGAAGATTAAATCATCTTATGACACACCTGAATGCTCCAGACCAGCAAACTGTCAAAGTTGTTGCTTTTATAGAGTTTACTTATATCATTGATGATCAGTTAATCAAGTGCAGTAAGAGTCTACTTGTGTTTTTCACTACGGACATAGCTAGACAGTAAAACCTTTGTTTTTCAAATGACTATAAGCCATGGAGCCAGTTAGTTGCAGTTACATTAGATACACTTTGGCATACCTAAAGTATACTGAATATCTCTGATAATGAAGAGCACTTTAAAACACTGATTCTCATTAGAGTTCCAAAGTGAGAGCCAAATTTCCGCCACTCCACCCATAAAAAAGGAGAAAAGAAACCATACCTGATTAAAATCTGATTAAAATAACCCCTTCAAAGTCTGCTGCACCACTTTCAGCCATGAACTATATTTAGATTGCTCCCTGCAAGTCCCCTGCTGAACATTTATATGTGCCCATTCCCAGGATTAACCTGGACTTTAAATCTCCACAGAGAGCAAACGTCAGCTTCTGTGTCAAACTGACCCAACGTTAATGTTCAAGAGCGTCACTGGTGATCTAAGCCGAATCTCTAAATAGCAACCAAACCCAACTAAACAGCAGTTTTCAATTGAAGAGCCCTCAGTGTCCAAGCCCTAAGGTGACGTATTAGGTCAAGTACAAGTCCAGGAGTATAATCTGCTCACCTAGCTTGAGTCAATTTAAAATTCCACTTTCTTTAGTTTGTTTATCCAAATCAAAGAGTTTAGATATTAGGTGGCATTTAGTGAGCTTTAGAGCTGCTGCTAGACATTTTTAACCTTTAAAGGACCAGCTGTATTCCTCTGCTTGACTCACGAATGGAATTTGTTGTATATCTTCCTATTTAATTTCTGCCAAGGAAGTGAAAATGCTCCCTCATAATATTCTAATATTTTGCACTTAATGATTGTTTAGAAGTGAAATAAGTTCTCAGTCTAAGTCTGTCTGTGTACGTGTGTGTGTGTGTGTGTGTGTGTGTGTGTGCGCGCATACTGTACAAAAGCCTTTACATAACCACCTGGAATGCATCCTGTACTTTCAGACTTGGCTTCATGTGACTAATAAGTGTTGGGGGGGGGTTTTTTTCACAATAATATTTTTTTAATGCACCCCACGCTTTTCCGGGTAATGGCTATGAGCTTAAGATTAACATTTGATCTGATTTCAGCCAAAGAATCCTAACACAAGTCAGTTATAAATCTGTTCTCCAACCACATCTGTAGCTATACTTGATCATAATAGAGAGTCTTCAATTGATCTACCATATGAAGCTAACCAACAACATACCTGAACAACCTCCAAATTTCCCTAGTGTCTATTTTTAACTCAAAGTCCTGCTGGATGTACTTTTGCAAAAAGTGATTTTTGGGAACATATGGTACAATTTAGAGTTGGGCTCATAAGACAAGTGGAGGGCAACCAAGTGTCTCTCCAAAGCATAAAAAAACAGTTGTAGTTAAGAACTCTTCTTGTAGCAAGGCCTGTTTGTCCGTATGACGACAAAAAGAAAGAGCACGCTAAAATTTCAGATATCAAGTGAGGGGGTTTAGACTATGGTGAGTAGGGAAAAATGGGTAATTTCTCACAGGGTTATTCTCAAAGCAATGCATTAATCATGTGTCCTGTCACATAATCCTGTGCAGTTGACTTTTATATACAGTAATAGATCTTTTCAGAAGATGAAAGCTGGAAGTGAAATTGTATTCCTCTTACTTTTCTTTGTTGTAAATTCTTGGCCTTGAGCTGTGATTAAATTGACAATTGCATGCTTGAGTTCATGTAAAATGCTTCTAGAGAAAGCATCCAAAAGGCTGACAGTCCAAGAAAGCTAATTGAGAAGCCGAAATCAGAAGCAATGCAGAAACAAAAAGATTTTGCTCTCCTTAAAAGAAAAAAAAGAGGGAAGAGAAAAAAAGTCCCCTCCACCTTTATTCTTGTAAATAAGAACCAGATGAGGGGCTATGCACCCCTGATCCCTCGAGGTAAGCCAACTGCGCTCACGGGGAACAGCTACATGCTAATAAGCGCCCAGTGACACAGCTAGACAGCGAGGGGCCGTTACTGGGAGAAGAGACAAACCTGCTCTGCCACATTCACTATTTCTCAAGAAAAAGCTGGAGCGCAGTATTGCCAGATTACGCTCTTCCCAGCAGCTCTGGCACCGTGGAGCTGCAATTGTTAGTGTCTGAGGCTGAAGCTGCAACCTAATCTGGGATCTACTCCCAGATGCATTTGAATAGCTGTGATTGATCAACACGATTATGTAAGGCTGCCTTCATATTCTTTGATATCTTAACTCGTATTAACAAGATGACACATTTTTGACTCAAATGCATCGGTAAAACCACAACATGTTTGCAGTCGATTGCCTCCAAGCACAGCAGGCTTCGTGTGAGGTCTAGCACTTGGAAGACAAATTCAGACTTGGGATTAATTCGTGAAATAAATATGATGAATGTTGTTTGATGGTAATATTAAGCAAACTATCAGCAAAACCGCTAGACGCCTGACTGTCACAGATATCCAGGGTGTATGGGACACCTTCCCGTGTTGGGAAAGTTAGCACAGATACAGATTTTTATTTCTGACTCATGCTTTGGAGTTTGTGTGTTGGGGTGTGGTGAAAAGACTGAATTTCATGGCACTGGTTGGTTGGTTGCCTCTAGCTATAGTTTAAAAAGTTAAAATAAATCATTACTGCTTTTTTTTTCAGTCTGGGTTTATCTTATGTAAAATAACAGAGTGAAGCTCACTAATCAGCTCAGAAAACCCATTTTAAAATGAGGCACCGCTCTCCATTACTGTAGAGTTAGCCTGTAATTTTCTTGGTGTTTGATGGTTGACCTGTTGGCTAAATTGTTCATTAAAAAATGCTCTTGATTCAGCTCACTGTGCACTGCTCCCCCCCTCCAGTGGGTGAAGGCTGAACCCCACATTAAAACATTATGTCATTAAAAGTAAAAAATGATAACAGATGTTGTTGCAACCCTGCCGAGAGATCATATATTCAACTTAAAGCAATTTAGGCTGGTGAAACAGTTCAAACACTGCATTTTGCTCAATGAAAATATGTGAAGACATTATCTCAAAAGCGTGTCTTGGACAAACCAAATTATTGTACAATAAGCTAAAGATTAGGGGACTCTTTTCTGGAAATTCCCTGATACGCAGCATCATAAAGTCTTTTTTTAGGCATCTCTGGACTTTTTTATTTCCTGAAAAAAGAAGATCTTCATCCTTTCTGTAGTAGCACTGATTTCTTATCAGATTGCTACGGATGAAGTAAAATATTAGCTAGAAGTAGACATTGCAGCTGTCAAGGGACTATAAACTAGTCAGATCTCAGGGTGTTTTCCTACATTTAAAGAACTGCTGAAAGACTATTTGAACAATCTGATGTAATCAAGGGAGACAAAGTGAAACTGTCCAGCCTAAAAAGCATATCAAACCCTGATCCAGATTAAGGAATTTTACTTTTACTAATATTGCTGGAGGATGATAAATAGTAGTATCTTTAAAGTGCAATGGAAATGTTTCCTGGTGGCAGTCATAAATATCCAGACTGTCAACAAAAACACATACACTGTAAAATGTAATATTGTGTTTAATTAAAAATATTAAATAGGCTGAACTTAATTTTTATCAATTTGTTATTAGAACTCAATTTAAATAAGCTACCAGTACTTTTTATGCGAAAACGCTGATAAACTCGATTAATTTGAGTTGTCCTAACTTAGAAAAACTAAGTAAGCTGGAAGTTTTGCTTCTCAGTGCGGAAGGATGAAAGATGTGTTTTGAAAATGCCACGTGACTACCGTCCTCCTCCCTCTCGGATCAGTCCGCATGTTCACGGTGCATTCTTTATGGAATATGTTGAGCAAACCTGGAGAAGCGTCAGCTCAAGATATTATTGTTGTCATTGCTGTGGATCTTTACCTGATACACTGACTTGGTGAGTAAATGTTTACTCTTATTCAAACTGATTTGTGGCTTCTCTTAGTTTAGCACCAGGTTTATAATCTTGCTAGCTAGTTAGTGTTAGCCTAGCGTTGCTGCTGCCGCTGGGCTCATGTTACTTAAAAATTAACACCACAGCCTTAAAAACCTTACATAAAACTATGTCGGGGAAATTTTCTGTTGATCGTTTGAAATAAATAAGTGAGATAAGAGCCCAGACAAAATTCTTCGGGAGGTGCAGCCGTTAGGGGTGGGGTAGGTGTGGGGGTGGATAACAGAGCTCTCCGAAAACGTGGAAGCACTTTTGCAAATATGTGATATTTTGATAAATTAAGTAGATATTTGAGCATTACATAGCTACATTCTCGCCTGAAAATATCTTAAAAGGTTATTTTGTGACCCAGAAAGGGTAGTCTGCGGAAAAGGAGGATCGCATTTGTCGGCCACGGTTGTCGGAGCCTGTGCGTACTTGTAAGCGCGGCAATGGCGGAGGAGCGCGGCTAAAAAACTTATTACTTTTTCTGGGTCACAAAATAAACTTTTAAGATATTTTCAGGCGAGAATGTAGCTGTGTAAATTTCAAATATCTGCTCGATTTATCAAGACATCACATATTTGCAAAAATGCTCCGATGTTTTCGGAGGCGTCTGTTTTTTCATGCTTTGTGGCAGCTTTTGAACATCTGTGGCATCTACTAATGTCAAATCTAGCCTTTATTCAACAACACAAGCAAACTCTGTTACAATGATTGCACAGCCATTAAAGATCAAATCAGTTTCTGAAAAATGTTCTGTTTTTTCTCCCTCTGCTTGCTTCTTACTGTCTTTGAGGCCCATCGGGACCAGCACTCCTGTTGTTGGACAGAAAGACATCAACTCAGTGGTAAGTATTTTGGTTTTCCAATATATTAGCAACTGTCAGTGACATTTATATTAATCAGGCTGAACTTTAATCATACTTTAGATCAGCCTGTTTTACTTATTGTTTTGTTTGTGCTTTGGTTTGGGGAAGTTGTTTCTTTACTGATCTTTTCCTGTCTTCTGTTATTAGACTTGAGATATGACTGCACTATGCTGTTGCTGTGACTCCAGTTAACTCTACAAGACATGCTGTGTAAGTAAACAAACAACAACAGTTTGGTCTGCATTTCTTGAAAGATCACATCACTTAGTTTAGAGGGTCTACACTGTATATAGTGAAGTCTGCAAGTTTTCTAACAGCAAAATTTGTTTTGTGCCCAAATCATTTTGCACATCATTAGAATGAAATTTATTGGCCATGTTTGCATAGCCCTTTTTAAAATGATGCTTTCATGACATTATTGTGTGTCGGGTGGTGGTCACAGCTATCCAGACTGACAATTTGGGACATTGAATGTCACCTCTCCGGTGGGGAGGGAGCCTGAGATCGTCTAAATTGGAGTCTGTTCTATACCAAATGCAGAAAAAAATGTTTTAAGAAAGCAATTAAGTTCATGTTCCAAAAAATATGATTGTTTGCTTGCAGGACAACAGGAGAGATGAGTCCTCCATCACAGATGGTGTGGTCAGTGAAGATGGTCGCCTGCAGGTTCAAGCTCATTGCATCTCCAACCCACATCCACTGCCACTGTACTGAAGGGAAGTTAAAGACTTTCTTCTGCACTTACATTTGGATCACCTCGATCCATGACAGTCATTCAGGCAGTAACGCCTGGACTGGAAACAAGCCATCCTTAAAATATTACAACATTCCAGCTCATGTGTTGGAATGAAAAACAAATGTGTTGTTTAAATTAGAGACTGCACTTGTGACAGAACAATAAATATTTTATTTTGATTATATAAGTAATGTAAGTACAAAACAAACTTGTGGCAGGCCTAAACTTATTTTCAGAATAATTACATCTGAGACTTTGTTTCATTGTAAGATTATAACAGTGATGGCAATATAATTGTTTGTTGTTCAGCAGAACAGTGTCCAGTATGTTGGCTGTTATACTTTGTTGTGTTTGAAAATAAAAGTTGGGCTCATTTTAACATCATTACAAAAATTGTTGTTAATTATTTTTAATCATATTCACGTTACCACAAATTGTTTTTTCATTTAGTTGAACTTGAAATGTTTGTCAGTAGGTAAACAATTAGTATTGTCAGAAAGTCAGAAATATCAAGTTATTCTTAATACTGCAGACTTGCAATGTATAAGTTGTCCTAACAGTCATCCTAAGTAAGCTTTACTTAGTTTTTTTGAGGCAATGAGTTTCCATAATTTTTTTGAGTTCTGGGAACTAACAAGGCTGTACAGTGTACTCAAAATGAGTAAGTTGCCCTAACTTGGTCATCTTACGTAAACCTGATCCAATTTTTTTGAGTTCTGGGAACAAATGAGCTTGTACAGAGTACTCAAAATAAATAAGTTGTCCTAACTTAGTCATTTTTAGCTAAGCTTTACTCAATTTTTTTGAGGCAACGAGTTTCCATAATTTTTTTGAGTTCTGGGAACTAATTAGATTTTACAGTGTAGCAGCTTTGAGACGTGAACAGTAAATCACGTAAAATGATGTAAAGTAAATGAGTAGAAACAAAGTGTGGCGGCTAATAGCACTTTCTGTGCTGTGAGGATACAGAAGTTAAAGCAACATTCTGAGCTACCACAAGCATCTGCTGACTTCAAAATGCACATAGTAAAAAATGTTTTGCAGAAGCCCTCGTGCTTTAAAAGATGTTTATTTGAATATACACCATGATTTAAACAAAAAACTCGAAAAACTGTTTCTCAGTAGTTTTACTTTTTAGCAATAGGTTGTAATTTTATTTTTTTTTCTAAATCTAACAATAAATGTACCAAATGAACAAACAGAGTTTCCAGGAATATAAATGGCCTCTGAATATTATTGTCCTTCCAGTAGTTATAAAGGAGTCTTTGAGCTCACTTAATTACAAACTTACTCTGATGATTGACAAAATAGGACTAAATACAGCTTTACTGCTTCCATAGAAATTTAAAAGGGTAAGTAGCACCCAGGTAATGCTAATTAAATGCACCTGATCAAACGATTATCAGTGTGTGAGCACATATATAAGAGCAGAAATATTGGCAGTTTGCAGGTCTGGAGAATTTATGTGTATGTGAACACTAGGAGGAAGGAGAAAAGACATCAACAAACTTCCTTGAAAAAAAAGGAGTTGTTACTGCCCTTCAGTCTGGGAATGGTTAAAGAGGTCATGAAACACTAAACATATAAAGGCTCATTTACATCATGTAACCCTGCTCTCAGAAACTGACATAGCTGGAACACCGTCTGTGAAGTTGGAGTCAAGAAATAAGTGCTTAAAGTTAGTTTTAAAAACACGTTTAGTGCCATCTTCTGTCAGTACGGAACATGACGTCATGTGGTTGGTTGGTTGCAGCTAATTGACTTACTGTAGTTTATGTTAGCTAACTAGTGACAGAATTGCTAACTCTGGGCTGCCCCTGTCTGCAACAATGAGTTTTACATTAAGAAACTGTGGATATGCTGTCCACTTTCACTCTCTGTCCATTGCATCCCAACAGCACTATGCCACAGTTTTTGGAGACCTTTTTATTCCTCACATCATCTCACTGACTTGCTAAGGACATGCTGATGGATGTTAGGATTTCCAATCGTGTTCAGTAAGAAACAGTTATGTTTTTGGTGTAATAGGCAGGTAGTACCCTGTTATGTAGTAAACTGTGTGGTTGTGTTGGGAAAAGAGAGAATATTTTATTGATCACATCAGGAGAACATCTGCTTTGCCTGCTGATTGCACGGCTCGGTACACTCAACCTGGTGAGGAAAAGCTGGAGAGTGGACTCCAGCTTGTTGGTCTTGTGAATCAAGCAGGCTTTAGTCTCTAGTGCAGCTAGCCAAACAACGTAGAGCCACTTACTGCTCAAGAGATTGACAGTGAAAGTCGACAGTATATCCTTGGTTTCTTAACTCTTGTTGTACCCCCTTAGACTGGGTTTTAGTTTTAGTCTTGTTATTTTCCTGTTGAGTTCCTCTGAATTTTGTCACTAGTTAGCTAACATAAATTAATGTAAGTCTGTTAGGCGCAACCAATACGCCAAGCGCATGATGTCGCGTTCCCTACTGCAGAAGATAGCGCTAAACATGTTTTTAAACTTATTTCCTAAATCCAACACCACTAACAGTTTTCCAGCTATGTCCGTTTTTGAGAGCAGGGCTCCATGATGTAAATGAGCCTTTATGTGCTTAGTGTTTCATGTCCTCTTCAAGACTATTTCCACATTCTTTGAAGTCTATCATTCTGCAGAGAAAAAGTGGGAAACATTCAACACTCATGCCAATCTTTGCAGTGGATGTCTCAATTAATGCAAACCCAAGGTCCCACTCTGTAATGCTCAGAGAAACTGCAAAAACCCCAAGAGCTACATCTTAGACTCTGCGGGCCTCAGTTAGCATGTTAAATGTTAATGACAGTACAATTAGACAAAGACTGAACAAGTATGGCTTGTTTGGAAGTTTTGCCAAGGGAAAACCTCTTTCCTCTCAAAATAATCTGGCAGCACAGTTTATGTTAGCAAAGCTGCATCTGAACAAACCACAAGCCTTCCGGAACAATGGCCTTTGGACAGATTAGACCAAAACAGAGATGTTTGACTATAACACACAGCACCACATTTTGTAAAAACCAAACACAGCATGTCAGCACAAACACCTCATAACTGTCAATCACTGTGATGGAGGGAGGGGTGATGATTGAGGCTTATTATGGAGCCACAGGACCTGGGCACCTAGCAGTCATTGAGTCGACCACAACCTCCTCTGTACCCCAAAGTATTCTAAATGGTCATCTGTCTGACAACTAAAACAATAATTCCAGGCACATCAGCAAATATGAAAAAGACAAGAATCAAGAACTGAAATGCTGCCGTGGGATCTTAAGAGACCTGTGTATAAACCAGTGCTTAGAAATCTTAATTAACAGAAGCAATGCGGTAAAGAAGAGTGGGCCAAAATTCATTCAAAATGATGGGAGAAACTTAGAAATTCATTTAATTACTTAAAATACTTGCTGCTAAAGATGGTTAAACAAACTATTGAATTATATGGTGTACATAGAAACTTTCTTTTTCGCATGAATGTGTGTTTAGAAGTATTACATAAAGTATTTTCTCTTCAATGCCTCTCTGAAAAACTGAAATTAGCTGTGCTAAGACCACAAACAAAACACCACACAGAGAAACTCAAAGCAACGTGGACTACTGGTTCAGAGCAGCATATCATTAATTATTCTGGTTAGGATCTGGCATGCACTTTTTTCAAAACAGATATTTATCTACAAAGTGAGCTGTTGCTTGACAGCTGGCAAGCTGGTTTACATTGTCTCGTTAAACAGTGAAGCTATTTGAGCGTGATACTGCAAAACATCACCACGTTAATATGTTTAGTAGCTTTACAGTTTACGTTTGGCAGCTCTATGTTTTTTGTTTAATGAATCCCATTTAAATGTGCCAATAAGTAAGTGGAAACATAAAACCATAAAATTATTCACTTGAGAAACTAATTAAAATAGCTGCAAACGTTAGTTCGTATTCCATCCCTGGAAGTTTTAATGGTAAAACAATTGTTTTTAGGTCAGGATGGGGTTCTGGTTCCCATTATGCTGATTATGTTAGCGGTGCTGAAAAGATAAAATGAATGCAGCCCATGTAATGAAAGAAACATGTTAGTCGCTTTTCTGGAGAAGTGGACCATCGGACAGCCCGCAGCCTGGCTACAAGGATGTTTGTTATTTGCCTTTTGCAAACATAACAAAGCACAGCTGATCAGCTCGGTTTACAACCACAGCGAAACCACGATTTAATTTTGAAGGGAATATAAAAAGGGGTGAAGAACAGCGACAGGGGAAGAAGACATCTTATTTTGTATGTTTATAGATACTAGTTGGCCATCTGGACAAATTAGATTATCTAAGCATTAAAGATTAGAGAAAGTGAACCAGCAACAGTTTGTTTAGAGAAATTTGATTTCAGTGGAAACACCCTCATAAACAAAAGACAAACGGTTTAGCTCTGTGAGGCCATTCTCATCAGGACACCAGTGATTGTGTTTGAGAGTGAAGCATGTCAACAGCAACTACTAGTGTGCTCTGTTGGTGCACGTATTGGGAACACGAGAGGGAACTGCCCATATCAGTTTTTGTTTACAGTGACGACAGGATGTGGCCCGAAAACTATGCTGTGTTTGTTTATAATATCCGAGTGACTTAGATTATAAATCCTACATGTTGTATGAATGTAAGCCAGCCCCCAAGTACAAAGTCCTCTGTGACACTCCCGTGTCCTCTTACTGTGCTCAAAGACAAACCAAAGCATCACTCTCACACTGGAAGTTTTATATCATTTTGTTACCATGTTATGCAACATAACACACCGCTGATTATAAAAGACCAGCAAAAGTGGACGATCAGCCGCCTGATTTGTGAGATTGGGAGAGTCCTGCTGTTAGTAGAAGCCACAAGCATCCACTTCACTGAAGATGTTATTTGTAACACAAATCTGCTTTAAGAGCTCATAGTTTGTCAAATTCAGGGCTGCTTGTTGACAAAGGACTGCTCAGAATTACTCCATAGTGTGTGTGTAGTTGTTCCTATGTTTTTATTTGACCAAGCCTTTGCTATGCAGCCCATTGACTTGTAAACCAAGTGGATTCAACTAAAGTGAAATCAATTGATTGACACGGTCAGTGTCAAAAGGCTCTTTTTATAGTTTATAACAAATAAAATATAGCAATTAGTTCATTCTTCATTCAGAAATGATTACTAGAAACACATTATTAGCACCAGGTTGGAACTCCTTTTGCCTTCAAAACTGCCTCAATTCTTCATGGAATAGATTCATCAAGGTGCTGAAAACATTCCTCAGGGATTTTAGTCCATATTGATATGATACACTGAAAAAAAGGGATCGGCCAGCTCTTGGATTTATGTAAGCATCTTGCGTGTATTTAACACAATTGCCTCATGGTTTAAAGTTAAGTGTAACTATATAGTGTAGAAAATACATAATATGCAGAGCGGGTAAATTAAATTGTTCATATCATGTTCGAGTGAAGTAAGTCAATGATATAGCAATGTTAAATCTCGCAGCACTGCATGGGATTTCAGTCTCGCACGCTTTGGATCGTGGTTTGAGGAAGGGATCCATCTCAGTCAAGTCGAACAGCCACCTCTACTTTTTTTGGTATACCGAAAAAGTAAATTGGGTGGTTGTTACATTAAAAAAGTCTACCTTGTAATTTGAACACAAAATTTTCATGTTTCTATCTTGAACGTAATTAAATCATGTAGGATCTGTACGGAATTCAACAACTTAATTTGTTCTTGTTGAGATGACATGATACAATCTAGTAGGAGTGGTTAGTTGCTGGACTCATGAAATTAACAAGATCACATGAGATTTCAAACTGCAGGAAAATCACTAGAGTTATAAGAGGCAGGTCACTACACACACACAACGTGTATGCTATTGCTTTTTATTGTGGTTTAACCTGTCAAGGACAAAAACGTACAGAAAATTCTGCATCAAGCCTTGAAATCATAGCTTTCCTACTTTTGTCAACCCTGGATTGGTGACATGGTGGTTAGCGCTTTTGCCTCACAGTAAGAAGGTCCTGGGTTCAAATCCACAATATGGCTAGTTTGCACTGGTTTCTTTCTGGGTATTCTGGTGTCCTCCTACAGTTAAAAGTCATGCAGGTATTAGAGTTAGCTTAGGTTGATTGGTGATTCTAAATTCACCATGAATGTGAATGCAAATGGTTGTTTGTCTCTATGTGATTGACTGGTGAGCTGTCCAGTGTGTACCCTGCCTCATAACCTAGCCCCCCTGCAACCAGGATAAAGATAGGAGGATGTTAGTTGTTGTAGATCCATTCAACTTTTATGTTAACCAGACTCTAGACTTTGTTGAACATTATGTAATATGAAGACAACATGTAGTATTTAAGTGATCAAGTAGTACTGTGGTAAAGGTTATTGAATAGTGTTGAAATAAAATGACAAAATTGTGAAGGATTAAAATATTCCAAGAGCTCAACTTACTTCATCTAAACATGTTTCAATCACGTTTTATGAACACAAAATGCACAGGTTTATTGACTATGAATAAGTTGTGTTGATTTAACTCAGTTGTTTAAGTTTCTGCCAAAGCAAAACATTTGTGTGCAATCAATGTCCACTATTGAATCAAGTAAATCCAACATGGCCTTTTTTTCAGTGTAGCCTGACACAGTTTCTGCACATCAGCGGTGTGAATCGCCTGCTTCACTACATTCCAAAGCAAAGGTGCTCTATTGGATTGAGGTCTGTGACTGTGGAGGCCATTCGAGTACAGTGAACTCATTGTCATGTTCAAGAAACCTTTTTGAGATGATTCGAGTGTTGTGACATGGTGCACTGCTGGGAGCAGCCATCTGAGGATGGGATAAATAGGATGGGACACCAAATATGACCTTACTGTTTGAATGTTGTAGCATTATTATTGAGACCTGTCAATGGATTTCCAATCTTCCATTTTTATATTTTGTGTGTTAATTGTCACATCTGGTGTGGTCTTCTGCTGCTGTAGCCCATCTGCTTCAAGGTTCCACATGTTCAGAGATGCTCATCTGCACACTTTAATGACTCATTATTTAAGTTCCTGCCTACTTGAACAACTCTGGCCATTTTCCTCTGACCTCTGGCATCAACAAGGCCTTTTCAGAAAGCTGCTGCTCACTGGATATTTTCTTGCTTTCTGATCATTCCCTGTAAACTCTAAAGATGGTTGTGTAGAGAAATCCAAGCAGATCAGCAGTTTCTTCAGAGCCTCAGCCATGTGACTGGCTGATTCAGTATTTCCATTATCAAGCGGTTGAGCAGGTGTGCCTAATGAAGTGGTGAGTCTGTAAGTAGTTTTACAAAATCCTGTATGTTAGCCATATATTTAGGTTTTCAGTAGTATTGGCACCGTAGCACGATGGCTCCCTGCGGTTTGGGATGTGAGCGCTACAAATTAAACTGAAGCTTTACGTATACGGTACAAAACTTTCACGTATACGCGTGCAGATACAAACTTTACAGTGGGACCATAGGCGTGCTGTACATTTTTACACATGCACATTATGTTGGACATAGAGTGACTGTGGAACGCTGCCAGCTGGAGGAATCAGAAGGTCCTGTGCAGATTAATGAGGAGACACAAACCAAGCATGTTTCTCATTGACTCTGTGGAGGAATTGCTCATCTTTGCTTCTCCTGGTTACTTGGAAACACGGAGGCCTAGGTATCTTGTTACTAATAGAAGAGTAATTGCAGCGCTATTAGAGATTTACAATTTATACTTTCCAGTTTTGTTGTGTAATGTTGGCATTAAGCAACAGTCCAAGAATGCAGTTTCCTCTTTCCATAGGTAACTGATGGTAATGTCATTTTAAGAGCAGCTAGAGATTTAAAACATGAAGTTATTTTTCTGTTAAAAACATGCATTTAACCTCATCAGATTCTGCCAGACCAATGATATAACTCAATTTTAGTTGCTCATTACTGGAAACCTGACACATAAGTCTTGTTCCCAAGTCCTTGTGTGAAAAGCACATTGATTGTGAGTGCCATCTTCATCAACTTTGTCTCTGCAAAACATGGCTATAGAAATAGATTTGCTTCTAATGGTTAGAGCACAAAGATAGGTGGTATAGATCTCTATGAGAAAATGGCCCTGTGCTCACCCTCTGTAAACACTTTTCTGCTCAGTTTATGATCTTGATTTCTAGTTTTGAGCATTGTTTATTGCAAAATTTGCTCATTTGCTAAATTCTGGTCAGATTTAGAGTAAGTAAGTAAAATAAGCAGAGTGTGGTTACTTTGTGATTGATAAGTCACAATTGTTGCTGTGTGCTCTGCTTTTCTCAGCTTCACCCCTCACTGAAGACATCTGTTTTCAAAACACCAAGATAGAAATTTGCCTTCACAAAGCAGTGAAGGATCACATCACAGAGGCTAGAAGTCTATCTTTCATGCACTCTGGAAAGCCCATCCAGATTAATTTTCTTGCTTCAAATGTATGTATATGTTATAATAACTGGCCTGGAAAGGACATCTTCCACTCAGGGCCTAGAGAATTTATAAAGATTATATTTTATACTAGGTTTTAATAGGAAAAAGAATATGAAATACCTGTTTTTCCTATATTTCAAGTGCTGTAGTACATGAAATACCTGCGATTTTCTTTCTTTCTTTTGATTAGCAGTATATATATAATGATTCAAACTATGACCAGATGGCATATGTTACCTGAATTGGTACTGTTAGCATTTTTTAAGGCAAAGGTGCCCACTGAAAATGAAGTAAACTTATATTTTCAGCATTTCTTGCAGCTGCTGGGGCCTCTTTCAGCTCATTGACTTCGTAACTTCAAGATTTGTGTTACTTAGCTTTTATCCAAGTAGCATAAATTCCTTCTTTGTGGTGAGACCTTTGTATAACTGCTTTTTTCACCAGTTTGATCCTCATTTACTGTGAGAGCATACAGTATGCCCAGACAAGCAGAAAGATAATAAACTTAGCAAAACTACTTGAGTCCTCGTTTTTGAGCTTGTGCAGGAGAAAGCACCCCGCTGACCCGGTCTCCATTACCTGGTAGAGTAGTGGCAGCTGTATAAGAGGCTGTTAAAGACATGACTACTCTCATCAATCTGATTTGCACTTCTGGGATGACTGTAGGGGGGAAAAGGCCTGTCTTACCATTACCTAGAGAGTAATCTAAAAAGTATTACTGCTTAAAAATCCAATTGATTTAAGATTCTTTTTTCTATATGTGTGTGAGCACAGAAAAATATCAGCCAAGGCAAACAGAAATGCATCAAAGTATGCTTTAAATATCCCACAGATGTCCTACTTTAGCCTTACTCCTCATGTTTCTCTGAGCGTTTATAAAGTAGTAGGTAGGTAAAGCATCAGGGCCTATAACTTGATGTAAATGGAGAAGGTGTTTACAGCTACGAAGAGACAAAATAAATGTTCTAAAGGAAACTTAAACTCAGCTTCTGGCAGTGTTACACGCATTCCTTCAACAAAGAAGTCCTTTTATAATTTTATAGTCAGGATCATGAACAGTATGACTGTGTGTGATGTTCATGTATATACTGATAGTCTTCAGAATGATTTAAAACTAAGAGCTTGACATCATGTCATAAATGTTAAAACCTCAACCGCTATTAAAAAAAAATGTAATAGGGTTGCACAATTATACAATTATTGATTATTGAGTTTATGTAATGCAGAAATGGTTGTGTTTGAGCAAGCAAAGCTAAGTGAAAAACTAAGATCACCCCCACTGCTCATACAGAGAACTTCTGTAAAGGCAGAAGATTTGTCAGTTTGCTGGTCTGGAGCTTTCAGGTGGGTGTTAGCGCAATGCCACAACCTTCCCATGAGTAGAAATTTAACTTCACACCACAGTAAATGTGTTAAATATGAAAGTCCGTGGCAACCTATTGGGTTGGGCAAAGGTTATCCCAACTGTCAATCTGATTCATAACAGGGCTGATTCATTGGGTTTGTAAAGTGAACAAACCACAAGACATCTGGAACAATGTCATTTGTGGAGATGTTTGGTCATAATGTACAGTGCCACATGTAGAAAAAACAAAAGCAGTATATCAGAACAAACACCTCGCACAAGGAAGTATGAGATGGCCATTTTTATTTTGCCACCTTATATTTCCTTGTGTCCTCTCTCTCCTTTGGTTACTGGGAAATTGTTCCCCAAACAGGAAGCATAAGCAGGGACCTTGGTCAATAAGCACAATTTCTCCCCATATTCATGCTACATATGGAACTAGTCACGCTTCTGACCTGTGCTGCTTTGGGGGTGCTGGAAAGTCTGGATGACTCCCTGCCCTGTGCATACTGGTTTTTGCCTTCAGTGTTTTTGTTTTGTTTTTTCCATCCAGGGCTACTGTCCATCTAAATTGTAGAGCATGTACTCCTGTTATAGAGTTATCATTTGTAGAAGGAAGATTATGTTTCTTTCTTCTAAACCTTATGCTGTAGTTTAAGGAAAAATGGCCATTTTGTGTAATTCTCACTTCTTCACTCCTCAGAGAAGCGAGTTTTGTGTAATGGTGTGTGCTGATTTTAAAGGGCGTGCAAATTATAATGTCACACTGTCTGTCTTCCCACAGTTTGCTTCCCTCCTCTCTTTGTCTCTCCTCTCTCCTATTATTGGAATACTGTCACGGAAACGCACACTCTGCTGTAATATAATGCTGTAGTTTGATCCAGACCTCCCATTCATTTGTTTATCTATAAAGGTCTATGAAGTTGATACATGTTTACATATTTGTTCACCCCTTCACTCTTTTCCAGTAACTATGGCTGCTGGCTTGACTCGTGCATGTATGTGTGTATGTGTATGTATGTGTGTGTGTGTGTGTTCTTCCCATCACTGAATTACACAACTCTTTCCACCCTGGGGCCTGAGAACTAGTCTGATGTGACCTGATGATTTTATTGCAGCAGCAGTCTATTTTGACTCTTTCGCTCTAGCTCTCTCCCTCACACACACACTCAAACACACACACACACACACACACACACTACTTTCCCTCTGTCTCTCACTTCCCCCTCTAATTTTTTTTTCTACCTCCACATCTGTTAATCTGCTCAGGGAATAGCAGCACAGTTTTCCAAACCTCTGTGCATTTACGTGTCATGCAATTCATCATTGGTAAGTCTTGGATGAGCACAAGTTCTGAGAAAGTCAGACTTCAACCCAGAAAAGGACCCTGAACTTAAATCAGATTATGGTTTGCTCATCCAGCCAGTAGCCGAGAACTTGAAATAGGTTTATTGCAGGTTTGGGCTTGAGGTGGTCAGCTTTCCTCTAAGAGAAGCAAACAATGTTCTTATCTGCACCTTCAAACATAGAAGATGAAAGTCCAGGCTTAACAGAATCCAGATACATTTTACTCCCTATCAGTTTTTTTTTCAGTGATTTTCGAAAGACGTACCCAATTAAGATGAAGAAGCCACAAGAGATAATATTACCTGTGAAGTTTCTTGTGTTGGATCCATTTAGCTAGTGAACCAATGAAAGACTAGTATTTGTTGTTGTTACCAGGCTGCTGCTCATATAGTCGATGGCAACAAATGCAACTGTGGTTCCTTACCAAGTCTTTCACTGAAGTAGACGCTTTAGTGTATTTCCTTCATGTGTTTCAGTGTCTGACTGTGCTCAACAATGTGGCTTGCCACTACGTGGCCCTAAATGAGCCCTTGCTTGAATAAGAAGACCCAAGCCAAGGTGCCGCCTCTGTTAGGAAAGGCCTTATCGTGGCTAACTCCTCAGCCCATTCTATTAAACTGACATGAGAAAAAGATATTCGGATATTTTACTCTTCCTGGGAGTCCGCCGGTTCACTGGTTCTATCCACAGACATAAAGAAGTCTTTTAATGTATATGTAGCATTTATGTATACTGAAGCAATAAGAGCCCTGATTTTTGTGATACTGAATTTTTTTCACAGGGCCAAACTGCGGACTTGTACACAAGTAAGTAACATGTCGTCTGCTGGCTTTCGTTGATGGTCGAAAGTCACTCATGCATGGGGCACAGCCGCTCTGTACCAGTAATGTGTGTTGTTGGTACAGCGCTGTCTGTAAACCCATTAAAGCCTCGACCCCTGTTTTTAGACCTCGTCATGCCCTCTGGTCTTTGTGTTTCCATCATTGTGCTTCATTTCTGATTAATTGTGACAGGGAACAATAATGGGAACGTAGAGAAATGGAATTCTCTCTGGCTACTTGTCAGTCCGTATTAGCTCAACCAACAACCCCTCCAATCGGTGTAACCCATTAGCAGAGCTGACATAAAAATATAAGCAACCTCTGATCACCCAGTCTTTAGACAAGCAACTAAACATTTGGTAATGAACCATCAATAACACCAACTTTTGGGTAAGAATTGCACAAGATCTGCCTGTTGTTCTTTTTCATTCATTTTACTCTGTAGTGTGTCTGATATGCCAGTTACAAATGCTAATAGAATCTTAAATGTTTACGTGTACATTTCCCACTTTATAATTGTGTCTTCAAAATTGTAATTAATAGTATAGTATAGTAAAGTAGTAGTAAAGTAAGTTAACTATTCTTAGATTTAACTTTTTAATAAATCATTATCAAACTCTTACAGATGACAAAGTAAGAACAGCCAGAGTCATGCAGCCACTGGGGAAGCCTGTGTGGGGACTATGCTATGCACATACACAGCACTGAAGTAATATCCAGTGATTATTAGTATTATTAGTAACAATTTCTATCATATGTCTTTTAAAGAGCCTATTTCCACTGTAATAATCTTCTGAGCTTTATCAGCAAATTTAAAGGAATGCATGTATTAACTTATTCCAGATTTTTTTTAATCCACTGTTGGTTACATAGAAAACTGTGTTGACATGGCCACATAAGTAAATAGTGACAGTGAGTGACCCAAGATAATTACCCTAATGTACAGTGCTGCTCAAAAGACTTTCATATCATTTTTTAAATTGGTCTCGAGCAAAACTAAAGTTTTCCAACATTTCTTAAGGTCTTTCAATTATTTTCTTTGGACATTTGCTGCTTTTACACCTTTTTCCCTTGTTTGTTTGTCAAGGTATTTAACACTGACCTGTGAGTCATTAGAGTATTTAAAAAATCACCTAACTCAAGGAATGAACCAGTTTGTGTCTACACACCACAGACAACCTAGAAAAGAACAATTTTTAAAATGTATCTATAGGTTTGGTTATTAGCATAGTGTTGCAAACACATGGAATTTGTTCTCATTTCACTTTAATTGAATCTAAAAAAAACAAAACAAAACAAAGATAGCACCGCTTGACTGGCATAAATAGTATTTTTGCACTAATCAGGTGATTAACAAAAAGTTATTTGCTGAAAACTTGACATATCTTGGTATGGTGTGCAGCATGTCCTTAAAAACAATTAAAGAAACTGACCAAGTGAAGATAAAAAGAAAAGTTGGCCTTAAAAAAAACTATCACAGATGACAGTATCTGAAAATCATGTCCTTAAGAAATAGGAAAAAATGGAAGGATGGCTATCAAGAAGCCATTCCTAGAGAAGGAAAATATGGAGAAAAGACTAAGATATGACACATTACACAAGAACTTGACTGAAAATCAGTGGCAGCAGGTCTGATTAAATTTGCAATCAATATGTATCGAGGAGGTTGAGTGTCTACAGTCATCTGTAAAACATGGGAGAGGCTCTGTCATGGTTTGGAGCTGCATTTCAGACAGTGGTGTTGGAGATCTTGTCAAAATTGATGGAATTATGAACACAAAAAAAGTACCATAAGATTTTGATCCAGCTGTTATACCACCTGCAAAGTCTCTGACTGGTAGCGGCTTTGTTACCTGGATAGAAAGGGCACACAAACGAACACTATCAGTCATGGATTGACCTTCCCAGAACTTGGATGTTAATAATAATTGAAGCAATGTGGGATCATCTTGACAGAGAACAAGAAGCCAAGGCAGCCAACATCCAAAGAAGAGCTTTGAATGTCTTTCAAGTAGTCTGGAGAAATATTCCTGAAGACTTCTTAAAGAAATGACAAGAAAGCTTGACTAAGAGAGTTCAGGCTGTGTTGAATAAAAAAGGGTTTTATACCAAATAATGACTTTAAGTTTGCTTGTTTTTGTGTGTTTCGATACCTTGCTGCACCTATGTCCAATTTTCCTAGTAAACTACAAAGAAATAAGGGGTGGCGTGTGACTTTTACACAGTACTTCAAGTAATAGCATGAGCTTAGGCACCGCTGTAAAAACTGTCTGGCTCTACCACTGAAAGCAAGTATCAAACTTGGAGGAGAACACATACCTAGGTATGAGGCGGTACTGAATGTAAAATGCCTTTTTTTTCAGTTTTTTTGCGTGATTTATGCTATCCATTTTATGAAAAACAAGGAAATAAAGAGATGCCTGTGCAGTAATATGCTCTTAAAATAAGAGTAATTGCTTTTTGCCTGGGAAAGCTGTTAAGCAGTAACCCCTGAGAAACTTGAATTTATCACTCTGGTTAAAAAAAAAAAAAAGGCTGTGCATGCGCCTGCAGGAAACAGGTGGGGCTGGTGAGATTCAAGAAAGAAAAATTATGTTTGTATGGAACCAAAACATTATGTGAAAATAGCATTTTAAATGACATTTCAATAAGGCAGACAAGAATAGTTCATACATTCATCATCTCCTAATTTGGAGTTAAATGTTTGCACAGATTTGAACGTTACGCTTTAAAAAGGGGCTCATAGACTTTTGCATGATGTCTTTTTAATAACAATCATTTTATCAAACAACATGACTGCCAAAACACAAAACAAAAAAACAACAACATGACCTAAATGTCACCTAAAGGCTAGATGACTCCGATTGGGCAAATGTCAAACAGTACAGGGATTCAGAAATGAGTTGGAGAAAATGAGGTCTAACTGTACATCAGGCCACTGTCATGTTATAACTTTTCCTCCACTCCCTCTTCATTTCTGTTCCATTAGGACTTCACACTGTAAGAGAGCACCAAAACAAACAGAGACACAGCAAAAGGGAATGAAAGACTGCAGTGTTTTGGGAAGCCCAGACTGCACATGTAAATTCCTTGTCAGCGGGCTGGAGTGAAGGGTGACAGGTGAGTTGACAGGAGACAAAAGAAATAGAAGAAAACAGCTGCACTAAAAAAATGGCCTTTAGTCAGACAAATAAGGGGATTCCACATAACAGGTTAAACTCCTATATGGACAATAATGCTGCATATTCTTTCTAAATCACAAAGGAAATGTAACAGTACCCACAGTTTAATATAAAACTGTTACGCGTCAATCTTCTTCCCAGTTAGTGAAACAATCACTATACGACAAGTTGCATAACAGACTAAATCTGCTATTAATGTAAAAGAAGTCTCATAAAAACCTGTTGCATAACACGTGTTCTTTTCCAGTATATTCTTTGATGTCCCAAAAATAATTTGAACCTGTTAAAGATGAAAACTTCCAGTGAATGGCAGTGTGCTCATGGCTAGTTTCCATCACAGTTCTTCCCTTCCATACAGGTCCCCTCTTCTTCTTCTTCTTCTTCCATTCGTTTTAATAGATTCACCGAGAAAAAAAAAAATAAAAACGAGACCATTGCTGCTGGCTGGCCAAAAAAAGAAAAGCTTGGCTCAACCTTCTTTGTTCATTGACTTTCCATTGCAAATCC
The DNA here is from genome assembly GCF_036321145.2 of Pelmatolapia mariae. NCBI lineage: Eukaryota > Metazoa > Chordata > Actinopteri > Cichliformes > Cichlidae > Pelmatolapia > Pelmatolapia mariae. Next base: position 11,280,015 of record NC_086240.1, read on the forward strand.
AGCAGGCATTCTCTCTCAGCTCTCCTTTTCCCTGACCACAGCTATGGCTTTGGATACAGCAGCAAGTCTGTCCTTTCTCCTTTTGTGTTTGAAGATAATGCCCACTGTTTGAAGTGAAGGGAATTTAAGGCAAGTTTAAGGGAATATTGGGCCTGAAAGAAGAGACCTGTCTATATTTGTGACGACTAACAATGTAAAATCAAGGCTAGATTCAAGAAAGAGTTACGCAAAAATACTACAACGTAGGCCTCTTTGAGTAACTATCAATGAAGCAGCTATAATTAGTTTTTTTGTTGTTTTTATTTTAATTTCTTTCATTTTGTCACAAATAGGTGCCCTTGCCAATCTAGCCTCTAAAGTATGTTGTCCATCCTCACAAATATAGGGGGAAATATTTTAAGCTCAAGTCTTATTTGGGACTATTTTTTTAAAGTTAGATTCAAATTAAACTACTTTACTTGTCAACCAGAACGAATTGAGGGAAACAATACAAATTTGTATCAAAATATCAAGTTTGTTTGTTTTGGGGTTTTTGTTTTTTGAGAAAATCTGCATCGTTAAAAATGTGCCACCTCCTGAGTGGTGGCACAAATCTAAGCCATGAGGCCACAGTTTAAGTATTTGTCACAGCTAAAAGTCCAAAAGTCATGCATGGGTTTGGTCTGTACCGAGTAAAATCCTGCTACACTGCCTCACATTCATGTCCTCTCAGCTACACTTGCAAGACTTGACAATCATGTTGGAGAGCTGCTCCACTTTAGGTGTCCGTCCAGAGTAGTAGAGTATAGTGAGGGGTTCCAGGTCTTGGGGGACACAGCAGGGGGAGGCGGATGCCTCTGGATTCAGAGTGTTGTAGAGGCTCAGCAGCTATTGAAAAAGACATAGAAATTAAATAATTATAAAATTCACATTTGTTTTGTGTACCGTGTGTCTCTGCTGTCTCTTCCTATGTGATATTACATGGCAGAGACATGGCACACAAAGACTTCTGCGCAGAAATCCATGAGAGAAAGTAGTAACAGCAAAGAGCCTCTGCCCCTCTACCAGAGAGCCAAACATCTGTTTTTTTACAGCCAAACTGGAGAAATATACACTCACTAGCCACTTCATTAGGTACACCTGTTCAACTGCTCACTGACGCCAATATCTAATCAGCCAAACACATGGCGGCAACTCATTGCATTTAGTCATGTAAACATGGTGACGATGACCTCCTGTTCAAGTTCAAACTGAGCATCAGAATGGGGGAAAAAGGGTGATTTAAGTAACAGTGAACGTGGCATGTTTGTTGGTGCCAGACAGGCTAGTCTGAGTATTTCAGAATGTGCTGGCCTGCAGGGATTTTCCCACCAAACCATTTCTAGGACAATTTTCAAACAATAGTCCGAAAAAGGGAAAAAGAGAAAATAACCAACCCTGGGCAAATATCAGTATGAAAGACGAACATGGCTACTATGACATCACCCATTGTTTTGTGAAGTCCTGTTCTGAAGCCTCAAGATGAGGGCTTCCCATGTCGCCACCTTGGTTGCAAAAACTGGACATGACGAGGCTGGGCAGGTCTGACTGCGAAACCAAACGCTTATCGCCTAACAACTTGTGACTGACAACTCGTGAGCCAATGTGTTTGTGGTTTCATAGCATGCATATGGTGCATGAAACATGGTATGATGTAGACTGGCAAAAAACAATAACAACATGAAAAAAGAGTGACTGTAGAGTGACCTACAAGCTTGGCAGAAAAGTGACTATGGAGGTCACGACAGAAAGCTGTTTTCCCATAGACATCTATAGGGCCAGAAGTCTTTTTGCAACCACAACTATTGCCATCTGGTGACGTTCAGATAGAATGCAAGTTTAAGACACTTCTGCATTGATAGAGTTTTCCGACCCACAAGGTACGTCCATGTTTTATACATGAACAACGCAAAAAAGCAAAAACACTTTGTTTATATCAGACATCAGTGGAGAATGGCCAGACTGCTTTGAGCTGCAGCAGCAATTCAAATAAACCACTTGTTACAACCAAGGTATCTCTCAACATGACAATAAGGTCACTGTACTCTAATGGCTTCCACTGTCACCGGGTCTTAATCCAATAAACCAACTTTGGGATGTGGTGGAATGGGAGATCCACATCATGGATGTGCAGGCGATAAATCTGCAGCAACTGCGTGATGCTGTCATGTCAATATCCACCAAAATCTCAGAGGAAGGTTTCCAGCTCCTTGTTGAATCAGAACTGTGTGCAACCTGATAATAGCTAATGAAGTAGCCCGTGAGTGTATAAACCATACATTGTTTACTACTGATGCAAGTGCACAGATGAGGTTCATGATACACACACACACAAAAAAAACCCACCATAAAAAATCATGAAAGGAACCAATTTCTGGCTAAAATAGCTGTAGCTCCTTTCCTTTCCCCTAAAGTCAACTTTCTTTTGACTGGATGCCCCAGCAGGTGGGGATTCATTCAGTTTACATATCAAATAAAGAATATAGCTCTTTCCCCATGTTTAAATACAGGGCTTAGTCTTGTTAACACAAAACAGCTGCCTGGAGATTCAGTGGCAAAGTGGCAAGAGTTTCTGCTAGAAGAGTTACTGCCCAAGGCATTTTTATTTTAATCAATGCAATACCTATACTCTGACTGTGAAAAATAGCTTTCAGATATATTTATCAGATATATTGATTTGTGATCAAATGGACAAGTTTTTTATATTTTTTGTACATTTTTTACACTGTAATTTAAAATACCATGTATAGTTGTAGTGAATATACATATAAAACATTAACATTTATGATGCTTTTTTTTTCTGCAATCTACGATGTACTTAAAGGTATTTTTGTTTCTGCTGCTGTAAATTCTACTGTGCAAAACTCCCTCAGCAAAATCCCACTTACCGAGCTGTGCGTTGTGTCTGAGCTCCTCAGGTAAGGGCATGGCCCAGAGCAGTAGTTGGCATCGTAACCACTGGGCTCGTGGATCCACTTCCAGTCCAAATCACGGCGGAAATCAATGTGGAGCCGGCGAACACAGCAGCTCTCCTCCGTGTTTCTGTGATGAGGAGGAACAACAAAAACATAGTCAGTCTCAAGAAATGTTTGCAGTGGAACATTTAGGTTCTCTTAATATTTAATTGTCGTATCAAATATTTAAGCTCCTGCACATGAAAGTACCATTAAAACTTGACAGCACTAAGAATAGATTTCTCAAGGACTAGCTAAAACTGGCACGAATCCCCTTACGAGAAACAGTAGTTTGTGTCCAGCGCTCTCTTGCGTCGGCGTGTTGACTGAGTGTCCAGGCGGTGGGGCGGGATCATCATGAGGATGAGATGAGGGAGATTCTGTTCCATTTTCCTCTTCAAGTGATCCAGATCCAAGCGACTGTGCTCCTCCTCTTCATCAATACCTTGATTATAAACATGATCCAAGTGCACCGTGAACAACTATTAACAACTGTGGAAAAAATCCGTCTTTTTTTATCTGAGAAACACCTTAAGTATAATTCACCATAATATAAGCGCACTTGTACTGTATTACAATTCCTCAAACTGAAGCATCTATGCTTAAAAATGATTTCTATGTAAATAACCTCGGATTATTTACCACGATAAAGATGTGATTTGGTTATTACGAAGATTACATTTTCTTTCTTTCTTCCTGTTAGAAGTGAGTTTTTCCTTCCCACTGTCGCCAAAGCGCTTGCTCATCGGGGGTTATATGATTTGGGGGGTTTTCTGTGTTTCCTTTGTGTTATTGTAGGGTCTTTGTCTTGAGGCAACTGTTGGTGATTTGGCGCTGTATATATAAAAGTGAATTGAATTCAATGAAATGCTGCCATGTAAATGTATTGCAGGGATGGTAAGAAATCACAGAGAGCATAAAACATGACTTGCACAAACCCCTAGTAGCTATGTCCATCCTATGTACTGTTTTTTTGGGGGGTATAAAAACTGATGTGACAAAATCTCACTGTAGCTCACCTTTAAACTTGACCTCCAGGACCTCATTTTCCTTGTCAATGATGTCGCCATTTGGGCTGAAGGTGTGGCATGGACAGTGGACACTAATTTCCAAACCCATATTAGATCCTGCAATTAAAAAAAGGCAAGCTTTCATTAACCTTAATGGTAATCCTTTATTATTCCTAATGATAACAATTCTGAGTTATTATGAAATGAGGAAATATGGAGATCTCAGGCTCACCTCTCTTCATCAGCCACTCCCGCACTGTTTCGGTCACATCAAAAGAAATCCATTCTGCGGTACCTTTGGTCAGCACATTCTTGGCTCCAATGAAGCGCTGCTTTCTAATGTGTTCATTTCGCCTCACGATCTGTGAAGCAATAATAAATAGTTGCTCTGAAGCCTTTTTTCTCAACTGTTTTAGTTGTTCTTGTTCTGATTATTCAATAATAGTTTTTAATCATGAGAGGAAAGAGTACATTCAATATATTAATAAACTATGAATACAAAGGTGTAAAGAAAAAGTAAATCAGATGACTCTTGCAGCTCTTTGAGACTACACTGAGGCTATGTCGACATGTACATGGGTATTATTTAAAATGGGAGTTTTTTGTTTTTGCCTTGAAATATCACTTTTCATGTGAAAATGCCAGGGCTGTCAAAAGCATACAGGTAGCACTACAGCATAACTCTAACAATACAGAAAGGTTGACCAATCAGAAGCTGACAAACAATGAAGCTGCACACACAAAACTGACACTCACACATCTGACTTTCCTCATTCATTTCCCTGCCTAGATTTAAATCTTCACCCTGGAAGGGGTTTTTCAAAAGCTCCAATTTCAGTGACCGTAAAATGACAGCAAAATGCCATTTATGTGTTGGAAAAGGCTAAAGCCTATAGAAAAGCTACATTTATCAAAGACGGACTGCAGGCAAGGGGTGTTTTTAAGCTAAATGCTAATTCCCACCTTTGCATAATAAGTCATATCATGTCATAACTGTTCAAATGATGAAGAAGGTTTGAAGTGGCAAAAGACAAAAATGACAAAACATGCATTTCTTACATCAGCCAGACCCAATATGCTAAAATTTAATGGTGCTATATCTTAAACAAAAGATGTATTTTTAATCAACAAAAGGCCAACTCTGCTATTATAACAGCTGTCACAGTTACTTTTTAGTTAAATTCCCCATTAATGCTGCTTTTCGCAGTGTTCCAGTAGATTGTATCATTGCATTTGATAAAATCGGACTAAACCTTGTCTTTCCATTTTTGTTGGCTTGTATTTATTTCTTTATAACTAAAGACATGTGGGAATGTGCACAAGATCTATAAATTTACATTTTACTATTTCTGTTATTATTTACTTAACTTTTGGCAAGGTTGCCACAGGTCCCTGGTTTTTCTGTGGAATTTGGCTATTTGGTTGGAACATGCTATAAATACCTCCTCTGTCACCAGAGCAGGATGCAAAAGAGCTTTTTTCTAACCGCCATTAAGTCACTGAACAAGTTATGACCTGTTTATTTATTTATTATTATTTTTATTGACAGACATTCTTATTTTTGTATTTTGCACACATCTAAACTATTCTTCTTTCTCGTGACCTTCTAATCTAGAGCTTTTTTCCATAGGTTTTTCACACACTTTTTACTTGTTAATCTGCGGTGTGACAATAAAGTTTAATCTGAATCCATTTTGGAGGTGTTTTTCGATCAGTGGGTTGGGCAGATCTATTTTTATAAAAATAAAAAGCCAGATTTTAAACAAAATCATTTATTTACACCAAAATCTTACCAAACCAACCACAGAACCCAGCATACATGTAAATACCAACATGCCAACCATGTGTATCTAAGCACCTGCACAAACACCAGATTGCTATGACGTTTTTAACTGCCAAGATTAATACCAACTCTGGGTACTATGTTAATAGTATATTTTTCTGTCATTTAATTGTGTATCGGTTACTTTGGTGTAGCATTGGGGAGGTCCTTATCAGCAGGAAAAGTTGTAAGAGTTAAGAAGCTACAGTTAAAATTTACCCCCTTTTTCACAGTTTCCAAAAACAACCAGTGGGCCGAATTGGAGTCTTTTCTGGGCCAATTCTGGTCCCCAGGCTGCATATTTGACACCCCTATCTTAGATCCTTATAACAGAATATTGCACTGAGGACATTAACTACAATATTCAGTACTAGAGATCTACACGTAACTATAATTAAGATCATTATAAACATTTGTAGATGTGTACTACTTGTTCTTCGATAACACTGTCTGTGGCTAACTGTCCCGGTTCTGCAAAGATCTTGCAGGCCAGCTGAACCTTTCAATTGTTCATCTATTTATTACCTATGTGCCGAACTGCAATCGAGTTATAAGTGTCTATTTTTTTTGTTAATTGGGGCCTGAAATAACAATAGAACTGACTAGCTATTTCAAGACCGGTTTTAAAACAGTTCAGAATTGTAGTGGTATTTTTCTTTTGTTTATTTTTCCTTGTATACAAAGATTACAACCAGAAAAAGTATTTGCGGTCTGCCTTTAATCTAGGTAGAAGGACAAGGAAACGGTACCTTTACGCACCTGGTAGAGCTCAATCCGCTGTTCATTCCTCTTGGCAGTCGAGTTTGGAACTCTCAGCGCTCGAAACTCTGCTCTGAACAGGTTGGTCGCGTTCCTCTCCATGGCGGAGACGTTAAAACGGAAAACCTTAGAAGTAATGCCTTTTGGGCAGTAAGACAGATCGTCTGGAACAAATAGAATAAAACAAATGTTTTGTGAGGGAGCATGCTTAGAAGCATTTTATGTCCATAGATAGATAAGACAGATGGACCTTGTATAGGTAAAGATACACAGTTCAAATCCGATCTTGGCCATAGTGGTTCTGTGGTGTCTGGCACTACGTTTATCACAGTGAACGACTAGTATTGCTGCCCACCTTAATCAGAACTTGTCAGTGTTTCTCTAACACATTTTGTCTATATTTGGTGGAAATGAAAATGTTGTCACTGAAATAGCATTATTTAGCTTAGTATGACCTCACCTATCTGGTATCAAAAACCTTCCTATCCTCAGTCCCACTGACAACTTTTTGGACCTGAACCCTTTCTGACCATGATGACTTCTCCACAGCCCAACCTCAGTCCTTGAGACATGCCAGACTCTGTATAAGTACCATGCTATAAAAGGAAATCTTTCCGATGTTTGTTGTCCACACTCTCAACACAGTAATTTGTCAGTCTTGTGGCAGCCTTCTGCTTCATTTACACCTGCCACGGCCTCGAGTTGGTTCACAGAGCAGCCTTAAGGTCATTCAAAGGTCAACGTATTACCTCTGAACCCCATCAAAAAGCTAATGTATGTAAATGAGATAAAGAGCGTGATGTCACTGGTCCAGACTCAAATTTTCATTCCACAAAGTCAAAGTCCAAGCACTCTTATGCCTCATGCAGGGAGCACCATTGGCGCTGTGGCTTGTAATTACTGACAGTCTACTGTCTTAAATGAGTAGTCTGATATTTTGTAAAACTTACATTCCCACTTCCTCGCTGTAGGTTACGTGAGAAACTTGACACCACTGCTATGAATACCACCCAAAAAAAGGATGGTGCGAGCTAACAGCTAGTCGCACGTCATTTCATTCTCAAAAAATAATAGGAGCTAATGTTGGCAGCTAGGTGCAGTATTCTTGGCGTGTGGTAATACATGATGTCATTCACAAGCATGTGCCTATTGTGGAATGATAATAAAATCTGTGGCAACCTTTAATGAATGACAGTACGTCCTAAAGCGTAATCAAGGTTAAACAACACAGACCTCTAGAGCGTAATTGGATACAAACAAGTCATGTGACGTTGAAAAGAAAAAAAAACTGACACGGCAGAGGTTTGGGAGTATAGTTAATGAATGTATTAACAGAGCCGGATACAGCACCACTGCTCAGTCTTGCTGCTACGCTTTCCAAGTACCCATTTGCATTTGAATTGAAAACAGTCCCTGTGGTCCAGAAAGCATTTTTTCCCCGTAGACCGCCATTATCAAAAGAGACATCTGTAAAACTGTTAAATACGATGGATCAAATTCATGGAGTCTTTATATTCATAAAAATTCCCACTAGCCGCAAAAGTGAGTTTTATTTCATGTCTATGGACTGCAGCTTGTGGGAGAAACCAGTCAGTGGGCAGCTAATGGTGTTACCACAACAACAAAGCTTCACTAAGAGCTACAAAGTGTTCGAGTCACTTTAAGACGGGTCACAGTGTTTCTACCCAACATTACACAAAACAGTCTCACAGTAAAACCTTACCAAGTCTTATCTGCACCTGAATCTAATCTAACTTTAACTGTAGCTTTATCATGTCACAAAAGAGATTAGGGGTGCTTTGTAAAAGGTATCCTGGTAATAGGCGTGGCAGATCAAAAAGTGTTTCGTCTGTATGTGTTGAGGGCAATGAAAGCTGATGTAATTTGTTTTTATTTTGAAAGATTTGTTGGAGAGTTTGACACATCATTTGAAAAAGTACCTTAAAGAAGCTGGGGATTTGTCTCCATCTGTTACATAGATTTTGAGTAAATACATAAAAAACCCTGCATTTTTCTGCAGGAAAAGACATGTTTTAAATTTGCTTGAGTTGTTGATGAACTGGCTTAAAACAGAGGTGACCTTACCCATTTGCTCCCATTGAGGTAAGACTTATGTTTTGAGTTTTGAAGAGAAAAGTTCAGAAATGTTTAATGCCTGTGTTCTTGTGTGAAGAAGTAAACTGGATAAACATGGAGAATACACTGCTTTAAATGTTGTTTTAATCTAAAAGATGTTTGCGTTGCTTTTTTTTTCTTTCCTGCAAAATTCAAAAGTGGACCTCAACCAATCTGAAAGTTCATCATCTTTCCTTCTCCATCATATGAAAATCACATTACCCACTCTCAGTTTAGGGGCTGAATGAATACAAGTGGATATACTGGGCATTGACAGAATGCATATTTCCAAGTATGAGATCACACTGGACATATTAAAAAAACACTGGCATACACATACAACCCTTGTATTTAAGATTTTGTCATCAATCTGCGTGTGTTATTCTGTTTAAACACCAGTGAACAGTACACTGTATATAAATCTTTGTCGTCACATTGTCGTACCTCGAGACCATCCATGGCTCTCAAATCCAGCTACGAGTCCACCATCTCAAGGCGTCTATTTCCTGGTGTTTTTGTTAAAAACCATTTTGTGAGATTTGAAACAGAACATTGCTGAGGGAAAGTAGGTCTTTTGAGAAACACCTGTTGATTTCAAAGGGACTGTGATGCAATGGTCTTGGCTTTGCTCTAGACCATGAGGCCCGCTTCGCCTCTCACACACGCACAGCAGTTATCCTATTCTGCTTTTTCGGTAATCCAGACTCAGTCGGACCACATGCCACTTGAATTTCCTTCAAGTGCTGACACATGTCCCTCCAGCACAGGTTTTCCAATTACAGTTCGTAGCTTTTTATTCTATAGAGGAGAAAGTCAAATATGGGTTTAACACATGTAAAGGAAATAATGTGAGCCTAAGCAGTCTTTATGTGTTATTTTAACAAATATTTCACATATAAATTTAAACTCATTTTAGGCCAAGTAATGACTTGTTACCTATACCTGCTGGCAATATGAGATGCTGGCATAGTCTTTAGACTTAATTGGGTTTAGGGCTCAGCTTCACACACAGTTTAGCAAAGTTAAACCTGAGCTGTCCTGTATGTGATCTCATTCTCGTGGGCCACCCGTGAGCATAATTAACTAGCCAAGACGGCCAGTGGGGTCACTTTGAGCTCCATCTCAATAGGCAAGTGGGTGGCACCAGCATGAGGGCTACAGAAGAGCCAACTCCTCCCATGCAGAGAAACTCTAAAGCAGAAAAGAGTCCTTCTATCCCAGCTAATGGGGAGGTCCTGCTGTCTAACTTTTCCTGCTCATTTCTGATAACTTTTCCAACTCCTTCTTCTATAGGCATCCCCATCTGCCTGTGCAGATGTCCCTCTCATTTGAACCTGACTGGAAAGGAAATGGGAACATCTGGGATGGGAGACATGAACCATAGAGAAGGGAAAAAAACAAGGCGAATAAGAGCGGAGTCAGGAGTGGGAGGAGAGTGGCCTTCCTGGAACACAGGTTCAGACATAAAACAGGTTGGCGAGCACAAAAGAAATAAAGCACATCATTCACAAGGGCACTGCTTTCTGTTCGCCTTTTAGTTTTACAAAAATTCAGAGAAGAGTTTTATACAATTAAACATTAATCTGCTAAAGGGGAATTTGTTTTTTTTTATGTTTGAGATGATTATGTGACACTAACCAGTTTCCAGCACAAACACTAAAAAGAGGATTTGGTCTGTAAAAGAGGGGACGGCTTGAATGGGGTTAAACGTGGGATATAAAAAAAAAAAAAAAAATTATAATAAAAATTATATCATAAAATTGAAAGAGTCTTTTGCCACCTAGAAATTTTATCAATCTAAAACTGTCAATGAAACGGAATGACATAATTGCTGTTTTGAGTGTTGTGCCGCTGGGTTTAGGCGTACACTCTAAGTTTGATGCGTAATTACGCACTATGGACACGTTGGTGGCTGGCATAAGTTGGAGAAAGACAGCTTGGCTGTCTGAAAAAGTGCGATACTTACTGTTCTCCGGCGGTCCGTTGTCCATGTTGAATTTGTATATCTCTTTGGCATAGTACTCTGTCTCTGTGTTGTCTTGACCGCAACTCTGCTGCCGATCCCTCCCCAACTCCTCCAGTAGCTCCTTGGTGCTGTTATACAACGCTTGGATTTGATAGGGGATTTTACTCGGTCCAAGGGATTGTGGAGGACTAGTCAGCCGAAGTTTGCTCAAAATTTGACCCCGTATCGCCTCGACCCTCTTCCTTTTCACATGGTCAATATCCACAGTGGCACAAGTTGACAGGGATGAGCTCAAAGTTGCGCAGTTGAGGAGGATGACAAACAGTAAAGCCTTACCCAAATGCATCTTTCTCTCTGCATTTGTTCGCTCGATGGTTGAAATGTGTGGAGGACTACCAGGGTGCGTGTCAAAATCACAGTCCTGTGACCTATGGTTCTTCTTGTGCTTCTCTAAACTTCCCTTGGAAACTAATGCTTAAAAACTCCTCGCTTGATTCGTTTTCTTGTCCCCTTCGCCTGCGGAAATCCAATTTTGTGTTCGCCCATTAGACACAACTCAATTCAAAGTCCCGAAAAAGACGTTCTCCCACATATATGAAATTGATCCGTAGAAACAAGCAATCTGGTCTTTTGCATACTTGTACTCACTCCAGCAGATTTATCCGGTGGCCTGGCACACTTCTCCTCTAAGTCTGTATCACTTAAATGTAGAGCCGCCTTATTGTCTCAGAGGAGGCAGACCGCAGGTTGTCCCGTTAACGAGGTATATGCGACTCTGAGCGGTCGGTATGGCCTCACATGAGCTTTATAGCGGTCGTTTCTGACGTTTTGATGGAGGAGGGTCCCCGGGAGCGCCCAAAACGTAAGCGGGCAGTGAATGCAGCGCTCTAGTCATCAACTCTGACATAATAAGCAAGTTTCACGGGCAGGCCCATCAAACAGCAGGGACAATTTAAGCTCCAGCCCACATTTGTTTATTTACTAAGGTATTTGAAGTGGTGTTCAGGTCTGGTCTTGTGGTCCCCGTTTGTGTGAGTGTGAGTTCGCGTGTGTCTTTATAGTCGTACGTCGCTGTAAATTATAACCGTGCTGAAATCTCAGTTGATGCATCTTCTTATTGTCTGCTGTCGTATGCCCCCTAGTGGCAAGTTGTGCCACTTGCAGTTGCCAATTTTGTTTCCCCATCAAATTGCTCAAAGAGCCTTACACTTGAAAAGGATGTAATACTGTGTGGTGTTTATTGTCCAGATACAAAAGTTTAGTGTTATGTCTTTGCCTCTAAACAGCCCCGGAGGAAAGTTGTGGTAGCAAATTTAACAACGGCAATAAACAGAGGTCACAAACTTTACACATAAAAAAATCCATAAAGATAACAAGTGATAATTCACTGTTGGGTATTTTTGTATGTGTTTGTTTTGCTCTGTTGTCTGATGTTGGAGTGTTCCCACAAAGACCAGCACAAAACAGGGCAGCGGTTGTTGTCCAAGGTTGCACTCAGATTACATAGATCCTTTTGAAACGTCACTTTCAGGCAACGTGATTACATTACTGTTGAAAAGAACCAAAGTTTCCTCGCTGTCAGCGCAGATTTTCCCATGCCCTCTGCAAACCGCCATCCACACAGAATTTTTTTTTTTTTTTCTGCTGATGTCTGAAGGCCTTGGAAGCCTGTAAGTTATTATATATTTACAGCCCCCCCACCTCCACCCCTCACCCAGCTTGTTTTATCTCTATTCATAGAGCATATTCACATTTCTCAGACCTATTTTAAGTCGAAGCTCAGTCAGACACTGGAGGCCCCGTACCCAAACATGGCATTTCACCGTGTTTATTTTGTCCACCAGTTTGCATAGCAAGAATAATTTCATACAATTGCCAAACTTGGTAAATATTTGGCATTAAGAGTAAGCTCAGGTGAGTAAGTGTATCATATACACATTTATTGGTTGACTTTGCAGAGGAACATTATTGGATATATATGCAGATTTATAGTTTAAACATAATTATGATGTGAATCCAACCCACTTACTGTCCGTTTTATTTTTTACAGCCAGATGTCTTCTCAGAAAAACATGGTTCATACTCTTTATGTAATAACTCTGACTTCCATTTACTCTTTGACTTGTTAGGAATGCCAAGTATCCCTGAATCACAATTATTGTTTAACTCTTTTAACTGTGGTGAAGATTTTTTTGTTTGTCCATTAATAACCAAGATGCTCTGTCTTTGCTGCTTTTGATACTTTAGTCACAGAAATATATGTATTTTTGTGTCTACTTGAATCCATCTCCAAACGAAAGTCTCTCCAAACTCCAGCTGAAACGCCTTCATCTATAACTTGACGTCGGGAGCGATACGTAAGCAATCCAAACCCAAAATTAACTTAAATGAGGGAGTTTGCTCTTTTTGGGATCATACAAAAAAACCCAGAGTTTTTCTATAGCTATTGTCAGAGTATTTTCAGGCAGACACCCAGGTCTCTGGTTTCTCTCAGCCGCTTACCCACAGTGCTCTATGCATACTTTAATGCACAAGACTCAAGTTTATCAGAAGAACTTTTGAAAACGACTTTGGGGGAGAATGTGAGATATTTGTGACAAAACAAAAAGGCATTTTTTTGACTTTGTTTTTGCTCTTTGCTGTTGTCCGCAATGCTCTGGTGAATCTCAGCATTTTCCCTGTTTTGATGGCTTTGAAGGAGCTCTCTGCTGTGCAACTCTCCCACTGCGGTCTTATTCATCCTTTGGCAATTCTCCATTAAGCCAGCAGGTGATGCTGCATAACAAACAATATCTGCTGTTAGTGTCTGAATCCACACACAAGAGCGGAGGAAAGTAAGCATCTTACACAGCCCCAGAGCTAAATCAAAATTTTAGTGGACTCATTTTTAAGTGCAGATGTAACAACAGGCAGACCTGTGCTCTAAACTGTGCTCTCACATAAGGATTTATTTAGATGTTCGGTAAATGTATCACAAAAACCTGTTGGAACCTCAAACAAGAGCAAAACCAATAACAATGGATTGAGATGATAGGTGCAGTAGGTTCAACCTGCCTGGGGCTTCTGTGTGTGCACTTTGCATGCTTGCTCAGTGCCTGGATCGATTTGCCAGATGCTGCTTTCTCCTGTAATCCAAAGACATGCATGATATGTTCTTTCAGGTGATTCTTAATTGCCTGTTGGTGTGGTTTTCAGTCTCTCTGGCCCCCTTGAAGTGACCCAGATGCACCCCACCTACTAAAATAGGCTCCAGCGCTCCTTAAGTCTTTGTGGATAGGCTCTTTCTTGGATATAGGGGTCTATATCAGAGGGTCATGAACACGGAGAACAACAAAGTGAAGAGAGGACTCCCTAAGGAGGCAAAAAGCATCACCTTAAAGCCCTCCAAACACACACATGTGGATACATACACCCACGTTGTAGTATTTTAACTGTCTGGACGGGGGGAAGACTCTTAGACACAATCCCAGACACCATCATCAAAGTTCACTTTTACTCGAAGCGTCCTCCAGTGATTACCTCACCGCTGGGTCAGGTTTAAGTGAGTCACTCTCAGGCAATCTCTCCGTCTCGCACAACACACGGAAAAGGAATGCAGCTACAGATCCGAGGATGAAAATAAAAACACATGCTCTTAGCCACACAGAGAAGTATGCCCTGTTTTTTTGTGGGGGTTTTTTGCTGTCATGTAGGTGGGATTCCTGCTGAGTATAGCTGTCAGAGTGGTGAACGTAACTTTGTAACCTCTTCTGTGAGTGAAGTGGCGATTCATTATGCTTCTGTAGACAGACTGGTCTGACCACGCGCACACAGACTGGCTAGACAGTCAGGCAAACCCCAAATACTAAGCAGCATCCTGCCAGATTTCCCTACTACAGCATGCAGACAAGCCAGCCAGCACAGTAAAGTCTGCTTCGTCTGGAGGTTACAAGTCTATGAGTCATACGTAGAGAGTCAGTTGTGTAGGAATGCTACAGGAGACCCCTAAAACCCACACCAGTAGAGACAATGATGTGTATATGTCACAGCCATACGACTCAAATGAATCATTTAATCTGTCCACCATCTGTGTTAGTCATCAGCCCTCTTACTACACGTCCATAGAAAGGGAAAAACATGGCAGCTAGACGATGACTTAAAGTGAGATCACGTGGAAGCAGCAGACGTTTGTCTGTCATTTTGTCACTGATGTGTCTGAGGTTTATTTTTTTATGGCGTACAGTACTTAAAAGACATAAGTTAAAGGCTTATGTCTGTGTTATGTTTGAGGTTTCAGGCAACTTTAATTACTGACATCTCCAAGTGGTGGGAAATTATCGAATTAAAAATAAATAACACGCTTATTTTATTTAGAAAGAACGCTAAACACACCGCCACGCATTTCAAGGCACTGGGGAGTTTTGCTGCTTCAATACGAGCACAGCTGGTTAAATCCTAGCTAATGTAAACTAACGTCTGCCTGATCTTTATAAACACACACATCTGGATGTGAACATGCAGCAATCTGTGGGAAGCAGTCGTGTTAGAGCACACTTTGGCTGCACGCAGGTAAACAGTCCACTTGGGGAGAAAAATACAGGAACAAGCTGACCAAAAGGAAACCATTCAGGAAAAATGATTTCACTTTTCACTACCTTTTTTCAGTTCACTGCTTTCTGTCTTGGTGAGGATTTCTAGTGGCTGCACAGGAAGTCCTAAAACTCTGGTGGCTTCCCCTGGAGGTTTCCAGAATTAACTTTGCTAGGCTTAGGTCTATAAAGAACATTACAAAGCCACTTTGTCGACTTTATAATGATTTTATGACATAGTCTCACCTTGTAGGATTTCAATGTTTTGGTGACATCTTTCTTTTGTTCCTTTAGGGATCAAATGCAGTTATCGAAAACACTTCTGAACAAGAAGCTATTTAGTTAAATTCATTTTTTACTAAATCATTTCTCATTCAGTTTTTATAGTAACCATCCATGTTTTAATTATTTTTTTCTCCACTAAGGGGCAGAGGATGTCAAATCTGCTGACTGCCATGGCTTTGTTGATGTGACCAAAGTGTTAGCCAAAAGGTTTTGATCTGCTGAAGGACACAGACCTGATTCAGCCTCCCACATCCTTATGAATGTAAGTCCTTTTATTGCTTTTGTTTATTCGTTTTTGTTTGTTCACCTTTTGCCCGCTACTGAAGCGTGGCACCTTCATCATCCTCCACCTGATAAACTTTTTCCAGTTTGAACTGTGTTGTACAAACAGTGCTTTCTCTAACCTTATTTGGTAAAAACCTGAAGCAAGAACCAAAAAAAGTTGGCATCTGTAAAACAAAAAACAATAAAAAAAAATGCTTGTTTTTTAAGAAACTGCTCTAATAACACTCATCACCTCAAGTTATTCAGTTTAACTGTCTCTCTGTTGCTTATATAAATCACCTTTATCATTATTTATCCCTTCTTGTAGTCACTTTTTTGTTTTTTTTGGCAGGGCTTTGTGACGGCTTGCTCCCATAAGATGGCATATTGTGGTGGTCTGATGTCACAGAGGTGAAGACTGTTCACTTTACATCTGGGTCTAAAGGGGGAAACGATCTGCTGAGTTAAGGCCTTTTTGCAAAACAAAGGACAAGGTGTCATTGGGCCACTGCATGAATATGAAATAGCAGCGCCCGGCATGTTGATTCACACTCCAGACAAATACTGTCACGGTTAAGGCTGAACACACTTAGCATTTCTGGATTAGCACTCTGTGAGAGTAAGATGGCACAAAGTTGCTGTGCTCAGTGATCTTTGTTGTGATTACTAATGGCAGGGGTTGTGCGAATGATTGATGGCAGAAGCTCTTAGTGATTCCAGTTATGATTCAGCTCAGTTTAATTGTGTTACCAAAACCACAAGGGATTCTTTTTCAGTGACTTAACTTTCTTATGTTTCAGCCTAGTTTTTGTGCAGTTAGGACAAAAGTTACCACATTTACCGTTCTTAAGCTGATCAGCTGTATTAGGAAGGCCAAAGAATAAGGAAAGAAAGGGAATTCTCCAGTCCTTTACCAGCTTATCCTTGCATGGAATTTCAGAGAAAACCGCATATGGCTTTTTTTTCCCCCTACTGCCCTCCAACTTTAACCCTCCACTCCCCCACCTCTGTATTCCCGTAAATGCTGCAAGCTGGATAATGAGGAAATTGGCTCTTGGAATTGTAGCCGTTTTGGCATGCATGGTAAAGAAAGTGTCAAAATAATAGCGAAAACAAAAAGGAGCTTTACTGGAAACGGGCCAATTAAAAACAGACATTGGACAGTAGATATGGCAGGCCAAAGGTTAACGACTGTTCCCTGTTTGGACAAAAGCAATGATAGTGTGCAAATACTCTCTCTAAGACACAGAGCTAATGTAGGTTTGTGCTCACACTTGCACACAAGCACAATGGTAACACACACACATAGACACACACAGCATGGGCCAGGTTAGTGCTGGCCTCCTCATGCAGAGTCTAGACAGGAAGTTGGTCCATGCCAGATTAGGGATTTTCTCCCTCACACCCTTACACCACCATAACACACACCCACACACACACACTTCTTTCAACACATCTGTGTGTATTTTGTGGTTCCGTGTGTGTCAGACAGGGACAAAGAAAGAAAGAAAGGGAGGTAAAAGGGACGGCAATTTGGTGACAGAGCCCTGTGTGTACACAGATTTTGTGTGTTTATATGCTTGTCTGTCACTGAATGAGTCGCACACAAAATACAAAACAACTCAGCCAACGGAGAAACACAGATTCCATGTCAGAAGCTTTTTTCGGCTCGATTACTCATTTTTCCTCGACTTTCCACCCATCGAAATGATGAGTCTGAGGCTCAGTGTGAAAAGTTCAACTCGTCCTTCTCAGGTACAGGGGCGCACTGCATCCTGTAGTGCTTAGCTAAATTAAACCGAGCCCCTACTGTTCTCATCTGCTCACCTGTAGCCCCTGCCAGGCCTGGCCATGACCTTTGAACCCACACAGATGGGTCTGCATAATAAGACACGGGCACACACGGCTAAGTGCCATCTCGGACATGTTTGATGGGTAGCTATATCGTACTAGAAAATTTTAAATACTGTATGCACTGAATTGCTAATGTCTTGACCTTCCTGAGCAGGTGAGTCTTGTGTGAATGTGCACATTTCTATAGTTCACTCCGTGAGTTTGACTGATCTCTTAAGCGTAAATACAGACACCAGTAGAAGTGCGCCTACTGTAATAATCTTTGTCTCTCTGTGTGTTATTGGCCTGAGGCCAGTGACCTCTGTGCCCCCTCTATGGCAGGATGTGCTGTACTTTTCACTCTGGCAGTATGAATATGCATAGCCTCCTGGCTCATTAGAAATGGCAGTGTAGACATGGCTTAGAAAAGAGCTCTTTAAATAATATTGCATATAGCTGCACCTTTAAATAGTTTTATATTTACCTGGATTTCAAAATGTGTTTATATTGTCATGCTATTTGCCATTGTCAAAGATTTTCTTTCTTTGTTTGGGGGTTTTTTGATTTAGGGGGAATTGTACTGTTTTTCTTTAATACCTTTTTATGACACTTGTTCAGTTTAACCTGAGCTGCTGTTTTTAACCCTGTGTCACATATGAAACATGAGTATTTGTGATTTTTTTAGACTTCTACAGCAATGTGATTTTCTTTCTTCCTAAAAAAAACAAAATAAATGGCACAATACATTTTTAATCAATAAATGAAAAAAGATATAGCAAACATGCTACAAATTTAAATGTCATGCATGTAAATTAATATTTCTTTCTTTTCCTTTCCTTATGACATAAGGTTTAATAAACACTACAAAAGTAAAAAAAAAAAAAAAAAAAAAAAAAAACTGTGTACACGAAGATAATACTAAGAAGTTGCTCTGGTGCCAGGTAAGTAACAAGGAAAACAGTACTATAATATTAATATCAAATCTGCTAAAAATTTGCAATTATTTTAGCCAAGCAATTACTTTTCCGACATTAGAAACTGGGACTGTTGTGTAGGACCACACCAATAAGCTGACGTAAAAATATTGGTAATTGCTAAAATTATTTTTTATGTTTCTGTAATAGTTAATCTACCAATATTCTCAAGCTCTTTAACGAGAATTTTATTTTTAATGCTCAAATATAGTTACTGCTGATATTCATGAGTTTTCAACTTTACGCTTTTACAAAAAGAAGAAAGGCAAATTACAGTCATATACTTGCATTCCTGACTAGAAAAATAGTAAATAAATAGATGGCAAAAAAATTCTAATAAATAACACCATAATTCTTAGTTTTAATAGGATTGTTGACAGGTTACTAAAATAAAGTTTTCTTGTTTTTATGTTTTTATTACAGGTGGTTTAAGACATTTTTTTTAACAGTCTACTTATTTTAAATATGATGCCAGCAACACGTTTCAGTAACATTAGGATGGAGGTAGATTACGAGAAGTGGCAGCTCCTTTGATATCCACTTGAGGCCATTTCAAAAATTGTCCCAATTGCCATAACTCCCCTAAAATTTTAAACTTTACATCACTGGGAACTCACGAGACCAGTTGCTGTAGTTTTAAAAGCAAAACGTTTAGTCACCTGTCTCATGTGTACTAATACAAACCCATTCCATCACTGATTCTGGCTTTTGGACTATGTGCTGATAATAAGCTGTATAATCCCCCCTCTTCAGCCTTTTATGTTGGAAACCGCTGTGTTTATTTCCAAAGAGACTTTCAAATTTTGACTTGTCCAACCACAGGACAATTATCCTGTTCACCCCAGTGCATTTTAAATGAGTACAGGCCCAAAAAAGACATTTTCCCTTTGTTTGTATATGTTTTTGTCTTTTTGGTGCTTTTTTGACATGTATTTGTGGGCACTGTGACAAGCTGTTTCCACCAACAATTGTTTTTGAAAAAAAGTGTCTCAGCCCATGCAGTTATTTCCACTTCAGAATCATGTTTGTGTTCCTCTTTGGCCTGAAGTTCTTGACAGTTCTGCATTAGTTTCTTTGTGTACAGACTCATTTAACATATACTGTACATTGCTAAACCTTCAACTCCTATGCAATATATTGTTGAGAAACAGTAGTCTTAAAACTTTTTAGATGTATTTTGAATTGAATGAATTTTGCCCACCTCTCAAAAGTCAACATTTCTGGGCTTTTTGCATAATTGAACAAAATCAAATCAGAGCCAAATCAAAACAATGGTTACCTCAAGGTGCTTTATAGTGTAAGGTAAAGACCATAAAAAGTTGTGTTACTTTTTTGACTGCTTGTTTTGGCTTACAGAACATTTATCACTACTTTTATTGTTCCTGTCCAAACCTTTTTGAAACTAATTGCTCACCATCCTTCCCTCCCATGGGCAGCACGGTAGCGTGGAGGTAAGCATATCTGGAATATATGTGACCGATAGCTAGATATTGGGAATTCAGTGCCATCTCAGTAGGCTATAAGCACAATAAACTGAAAAAAAACAAAGGCTATTACCCAAAGGTGGATGGTTGGATGGATGAATAATAGGCCATTTGACTGCATTCTTGTTGTTTATACCAAATTCTGGACCTATGATCCAACTACCACAGCATAAATGGAGACTCATCAGACCACGAAAACATATTTCTAATCTTCTTTCAATTTTCATCCACCCTCGGTTTCCAGTTTTTTGCTTATTCAATGCTGCTGTAGCCTATATGCGTCACAGTTGTCAATTTAGAAATGCTCTACTGCATATCAGTTACTCTTGCCTTCCTATTAGCTCAAAACAATCTGACCATTCACCTCTGACATTAACAAGTAATTTTCATCCAGATAACTGCCTCTCACTGAATATCAGACTATTCTCTATGAACACTTGAGATGGTTGTGGGTAAAAACCCAGTAGATCAGCAGTTTCCGAAATATTTAAATCAGTCCATCTGGCAGGAACAACCATACATGTTCAAAACCACATAAATCACCGTTCTTCCTCAATCTGACGCTCAGTTTGAACTTTAGCAGGTTGTCTTGACCACGTCCACATATGATTGTGTGGTTAGATATTTGTTAATGAGCAGTTGAACAGATGCAGCTAACAAAGTGGCTGGTGAGTATATATTAATATACATTTCTCTAAAGCTTTAAGTGATACTGTACTTATTGCCAACAAGTTTTTCCTGTTGAAAATTTAATATATGAGTATATTTGCACCTTGTCTTAGAGAATATATGACAAATGTGCACTGCTGACTGCTGCATTAACAGTATATTTCATCCCCTTCTTGGTTCTGTCTACGAAATGGTCCTCTTCATTTCCCACATGAGTGGTTTTCTTATCATCCAGGTCTCCTATCACCTGCCCCGGGGGCTGAAATAAAGCCGATAAAACACCCAAATATTCTGTTAAACATGGGCGGCCTCTGCCATGTGGCCGCTCCCTGCAATGCCTCCTGGGTAATTATGGTAATAACTCAGCTGTCAGAGGCGAGGCCAGAGGCCCTGGGATGACGAGGTCAGACTAAAAAGGCTGAGACGAGAAGAGTGGCGGTGGTGGAAACAGGGTGGCAGGGTCAAGGTGAAGCGGGCAGGGCTCGTACGTTGCTATCCCATAAACCCTTGCTGTCATATCAGAGGCCGTTGGATGAATGTGGACATTCCCTCTGATCTGTACTCCTCAACAATCAAGATGCTGATGAGGGATGATGACAAGTGTTTGAGTAGCACTGTTTGTGCAGCCTTGACTAGCGGACGCCTGCTGGGTTGGTGGGTAGGAAGGTCAAAATGTGCCACAGTTTGGGCTGTTGAACTACAGACTTTTAATAGTTGTGAGATATTTCATGTCAAATTTTGAAAAGCTGATTGGACAGTCGACCATATTATTTTCTTCTTTACTGAATTTGCGAAAGGCAAAGGACAAATATGATCCATTATGGGTGCACGTGGTCTCAGAGACGGAGGTTTACACCATTACTTTCAGAAATAAAAATCGACTCCTTTGTATTCTCTGTATTGTCTGACTGCCTGCACAATCTGACGGCAATCTCTTGTATGATGAATAAAGGAGACAAAACCAGATCAAACTCTGTGTTTGGACTTTTTTTTGCAGAAGATCTATGTGTATCAATTGGTTCAGTGTTCAGGTTAGACTTTTTCTTCATTTACCCCATTCCATTTAGAGTCATCTATTCTCTGTAAAAATTGTAAGGGTATGTAAGTTTATTAATCATTAATCCACATTGGTGTTAATAATGCATACAAAATCAGACAAGTTCAAAGAGGAGTAAATCACAGGGTTGCTGATTGTAAATTAGTCTATGAGAAAACATCCTGGGCTCCTCCGATGTAAATAGTTTATGTTCTAAATCACTCTGTTTAAAGTCTTCCCTAATTCCTAATGCTTTTTATTTTTGTAAATTATGGTCTTATTTAGAGTAAAATAGATGACAAGTCAAGATATTTTGGTCAAAAATCAATTAAGCTTCAAAACCCTACTCCACTAGGGGTGGACATTTACAGTCTTAAAGTTATATTACCATATTTTAAGAAAATTAGCAATAATGATATTTATGATGACTAGCAAAAAACTGTTTTTGGTAGGCCTTTAATGCTTCTTCACTTTGCTCATGCATCAAAACACAGATATGTAAATTGATTTATCATATTATTTTTTTCATCTTCCTTATATTACTGTATATAGTGAGACTGCTGGCATAAACAGCTGTTCACAAACCCAAAACAAATCAATAATAAATGCATGTATTTATTCCCATATGGAAAATAAATAGAAAAAACTTATAAAAGACTTGCATAAGATTTGGCTTGCTTCATATAGTGAATAATATAAGGCTTATATGATTTACTCATGAAAGTGGCCACTTTTTCATTACTTGCATATATTGTTTTAGTAAGTATCCAAAACATACAAGTTTCATTTATATAATTTTTCAAGGGATCTTATATCTGTTTTCACTCTTGTATGCTTTTCATACAAGTTTCACACAAGACAGATACAAACTTTATAAGATTTATATATATCTTATCCATATGGGTTGTTCTTGTTCTTTGCAAGCTACGTATTCATTGAAGACTAAATTAATTCTTTTTAGTGCCCCTGCACTAAAAACAGTTTAACAAAATGCATTTACAAACAATAACGTATACGTAAAGTAACGTAGATATAATGCTGCTATTCATTTTGAGATCAGCTACTGTGTAATATATATATATATATATATATATATATATATATATACATATATATTCAATGTTCCCTCTAAGCTGCGCACGTGCGCAATTGCGCACTGCTGGCATGGTCTCTGCGCACAGAAAATCTGTGTTGCGCACAAAAAAAATCTAACCTGATTTGAAATTAAAATGAATACTTTAACAATTCTGTTTTGCAGTGTTAGTCAGTAAGTGACTGGCTGCTCCTGTATGGGATTAGAACGATTCCACCTTATCCCATAGTCCAGCCAATGATGCGATTTACATTCGTATATACGCAGCTAATCAACGTGGTTGACAGGCTATGACAGCGTACTTATGTGCCGAGCAAGGCGGCGTGGCTGATGTGGAGTGAAGCCACATTAATGACAACGTGTACAACCATTGGAGATGTGAGCAGGACAGACGGAACAATTACGGAAAAAGTGTGGACTTTATACCAGTTTTTAAATTGTTTTGATAGGCCACGTAAAACCAGAGTTATGATAAAAATATCTGCAATGTTTGGTTTTCTTCCTGAATACTATCATTGTTTATATTTACTGCGGGAACAAACGGTAAAACGGCGTTTTATAAGGAAAAAGGCTCGAAAGCACTCTCCGCCTGTGAGCAAAAACAAACTCCACCCACCTTTCCTATTCGTCCAAAAAAGTACCATGTCGACCAATCAAAAAATGATATGGCAACGTGACATCTAGTTGTTACGAAACTGGGGGAAGTTTTAGGAGTGACGGCGGTGTTTTGAGATGTGAGTGATTTGAGACGTTTAGCGCAAATCTTGTGTAGTTAGTGTGTAGTGTAGCCAATAGTTTTGTTGTGTGTGTCAGAACAATGAGACGACTGCTGAATGTTACAGGTGTTACAGGAGTGATACATCTGCTGTTGTCAGGCCTGCAGGTATCAGGCTGCTGTTCTACTTTATCTAATAGTGGACAGAAATTATTTTTTGGAGTGGCACAAATAATTTGTGTGGCATCAGATTTGATGCAGAACAGCTGATTGTTCTGTAAATAGTTTGAAATGTTTATTTAAAAATGCCTTGGCTGCATTAAAAAAAAATAGCTGCAAAAAAACTTTGTTGTTTGCCAAACTGAGTTACTTTTTTAAAGAAGTAACTATATAATTAATTGCCCAGCATTGGTCATTATATACTGTATTTTGCAGACAGAGAGCTACAGACTCTCTCCTAGACCACAGACTCATAATGCAAGTCAGAGCTTTTTTTAAAAAAAGAAAGAAAGTTGTGTTTTCAAAATTGGAGTTCAAGTTATTTTTACTTCCAATAGTGTTAACATACTACACAGGTCATGAACAAGATTTTTTTTTTACATTTTCATTGTAAGTGGGCTAAAGCAGTTAATTAAAAGTAGTCTAACATAAATGTAAATGCTGTAATTTGATTATCTTAATAAACCATGTAACTTGGATGGATTCGATGCTGGCGTGACCACATTGCACACGTCTGATGTCGCTCACAGTGGTCCAAGGGATCGCTCAGGGAGTTTGTGTGTTCGCTCAGACACGTGAAAAATTAGAGGGAACATTGATATATATATATATATATATATATATATATATATATATAATCTGAAAGTATTTGACCATTATAAAATAATTCCCAAACGGTACATAGATTTTGATAATCCAGATATAAGTTTCATCCACATTGATTTACGCTTTCGGGAGAGTTAGCGTACACTACAATCATTATAATAAGGACATTTTGTTAGTAACTGTAGTTTTGTAGTTTACTACTGCAAACAAAATCAAAGGCAGTTTCCATTCTTCTTGTCCAATGAGCTACTGTCATTGATGACACAAAATGTTGGTGGTAGAAGGTATAGCACAATAGTACTGACACAGCATAAAATATATTTAAGCACAGAAGTAGCAGTAGCATGTTGGAGTGTTTGGGTCTAACTTTTTCAACCAGTTAGTTAAAGTCCTTCTTTTCCTCCAATTGGATTGGCAGCATATCCTTGGCCAAAACACATGTAACTACATCAGTATTTTCCATCCGCTTTTTGGTCTTCCAATTATGTGGAGTGCAACTACTCAGTTTAGGCATTTGTTTTTACTTTTGGAGTGAACATCACCAGCTGATTGTATCTTCACTTGACTGGCCTTCATAAGCTGGCTGTACTCAATAGTGTGTTTTTGCTTCCAGCAGAATTTGTTGACATTGGTGTTCAAGCTTTAGCACGAATGGTTTGCATTTTTCGCAAAGCACTGTGCTTTTTTGGAGGTCTGGTCTCTTGTTACAAAACCACCTCCATACTATTGAAATTGCTTCTTTTTTAGGTACTAAGTCGTGCTGACACGCTACTTAAAAAAACCTAAAACTAAAAGCAAAGTCGGAAAATACATTTAGTTAACTAAAATAAAAAATTAAAGTGGACTTTTGAAAAAAAAGAAAAGTAACTGGAATACCTAACATCCATATAGGGTTTAAAATATTTCCTTCACAGGGGTGGATCTAGAGAAATTTTGCTAGGGTGGCATGGAATATGTACTATATGTGGTTAAAATACATAAAATGCAGAAAGTATACACGTTTCATTTAAACATTGTCTGTAACATTCTTAATAGCTTTAGCCCAAGTAATTAAACATTTCAGTTACATAAAAAATTTGAATTTGAATTTTTTGTATAACAAATAAGCATGTAGCTGAATAAGTACTAAATCTAGAAAGCTACACAACATAAGGTGGTTCAGTTAGAAATACAAGTCTAACATAAGTTTTAGTTGCTACTGATAACAAGAAATAAGGAAGATATGGGTGAACCATTTTTTAATTGTGGGGCCATTATGCGCATATTCACTTTAAGAATTTACATTCAGTATTAATTACTAATAGGCTTAGCATGTTAATGCTAGCTTATTTTAATGAACAACATTGTCATATGCAATGGTGGCACTAGGGGTGGCAAGAGATTATTTTATTATTTTGCCACCACAGTAGATCCACCACTGTTTTTTCAAATAGAAAGTGCTGTTCCTAAGTCTTTTTTGTACATAGAAACTATGTGACTGAGGCTAGTTTGTGAATTTTATGTTTTACAAACATAAATTGAATGTAATGTTTGCACGTTCATGCGCACATTACACTTGCGTTTTAACGGTCATTATTGAGTTCAAGTTTTACGAATTTGCAGTTTTAATTTCCTATCTGGCATGCTTTACGATTCTAGACCAGCGGTCCCGAACCTTTTTTGCGCCACGGAACAATTTATGTCCAACAATATTTTCATGAACCAGCCTTTAAGGTGTTGCGGATAAATAAAACCAGTGTCGGTACCTAAAACAAGAAGATTTATTCATAACACACGAGAAAAGACCCAGGGAAACTGAGTTAACGATAAAAAATTTAAAAAAAAAAAATTACGCTAAAAACGGATAAAAACCCTGAAAACCATAAATGTCACACCCGAGCCTCATCTCACCCAGCCCAGGGGTTGGGGACCGCTGTTCTAGACCATTAACTTAGGTTGAAAGACGGTCACAGCAGATGGCAGAGAGAGGGAAACTTTCTAGACATTTGCATGTTACATACAAAGAACCATGATCACCATAAAAGTCTGCAAGGATTTGCCATGAACAGTGTGTGTGGCTGGTCATTCCTTTGAGGTAAGGTATTGACTTCCCTTTTCAGTCACTTCAGTCTTAATTTCTGTGTTCACAATTAAAATTAAATAATGGATTAATATGAATTAATCATTAATTAAATTTAAATTTCTGACCTGTTGGAAAATATTGAAAGCTGTACCCTTTCCTCATTTACTGACAGTATAAATGTGTAGTTTTAAATGCTGCTCCAAGTCATCTTTAATAATAATTTAGCAGTAATTCAGCTATTTGTGGTAGATCAACGTTTTGAAGTAACAGAAAAGATATGTAGAACAATCATTTTAAGTAGTTCATGATAAGAGCCATACCACATACAGGATGGGCCCGCCACCATTCTATCTTTGTGTTTAAGTTACTTGTTTCTAATATTTCCTATTGTTTCCAAATTTTTAGTTATTAAAAATCTATATTCTTAAATTGTCAACTGTAACTGTACCAAGTTTATTGTGGTATTTAAAAAGTCTCAAACTAACACTGAAACATTTTAAAAAATACAAGACTATAATAACTTTGGCTCTTGCTCTCAGAGAACCAGAGTTATGTATTTGTGCTAGAAAATGTTAAACACACCGTGTGGCTATATTATGGATATCATGAGATGACATTTTTTAATCACATGAAAATCACATGTTGTTAGGGTTCAACGCAGGGGACTCAAACGCGGGACTCCTGAATCAGCTTAAGACAAGGGTTTATTAACAGGGGTCACCAAAGTGTATATACAGAGAGTGCGGGGTAGTGCTATATACAGAAATGTGAGGGACGGGCTCCAGGGGATCCAAGGGGGGAATCACTCGCTCTCCAGCTCTCCACATACACGACAGCAGTCCTCTTCTTTCACACTCGACACAGATTCACACGGGAGGGGTTATCCAGGGGGTCTGCAGATCAGAAGACAGGAATGAGAACAATATTTACAGAAGGCACTTGACTTATCTTGAGCTGAGGTTCGACTTTCACTGACGCGTGGCAGACAACGATCCAGCGAAGACCAGCAGTCACTTCCTGGCTTAAATGCTGTTCACCTTGATGGGCACCAGGTGTGTTCTTTCCCGTGGGCGTGGGCCGAGGGCGTGAACCCGCAATGAGTTCCGCCCCGGCGACAGAGAGGAGGAGAGAGAGAGAGCACAAGAGCGAGAGACAGATGGAAAAGGCCAATCAGCGTCTCGCTGATCCCTCAGGCCGTGACAGTACCCCCCCCCCAACGGGAGCCTCCCGGCGACCCCCAGGCTTGTCAGGATGGGCCGCATGGAACGCCCACACCATGCCACGGTCCAGCAGGGCAGACCGCGGAATCCAGGACCGCTCCTCCATCCCGTAGCCCTCCCAATCCACCAAATACTGCAGGCCACGCCCCCGGCGCCTGACGTCCATGATCCGAGAGACAGCGAAAGCCGGGCGGCCAGCAATGACCCGGGCGGGTGGCGGGGGCCTGGAAGGAGGGCACAAAGGACTGGACAGGCAGGGTTTCACTTGAGACACATGAAACACATTATGGATCCGCATATTCCGGGGCAATTTGAGACGAACAGAAACCGGGTTAACCAGAGAGTCTATAACAAACGGACCAATGAAGGTGGGAGATAGCTTCTTAGATTCAGCCCGGAGCGGAACAAACCGGGTCGACAGCCAAACCTTTTGTCCCGGGACGTAGGCAGGTGCAGGGGTCCGGTGACGGTCCGCCAGGCGTTTATTGCGATCAGCCGTGCGAAGAAGAGCGGCCCGGGTGGCTCTCCAG
The DNA here is from genome assembly GCF_036321145.2 of Pelmatolapia mariae. Classification (NCBI taxonomy): domain Eukaryota; kingdom Metazoa; phylum Chordata; class Actinopteri; order Cichliformes; family Cichlidae; genus Pelmatolapia; species Pelmatolapia mariae. Next base: position 11,308,217 of record NC_086240.1, read on the forward strand.
GCGCGTCGACACCTCCGTAGATGCTGCTGGACAGAGGGGACAAAGTGCTCACCTTCTACAGCCGGAAAGAGAGGTGGTTGGTAGCCCAGAGATGCTTCGAAGGGGGACACCCCGGTGGCTGAGGAGGTGAGACTATTGTGGGCATACTCTATCCACGCAAGTTGCTCACTCCAAGTTGTCTGATTGGTGGATGCCAAGCACCGGAGGGCCGCCTCGAGTTCCTGATTGGCCCGTTCTGTCTGGCCGTTAGTCTGCGGGTGGAACCCAGAGGAGAGACTGACCTGCGCTCCGAGGGCGTGGCAGAATTCTTTCCATACCCGAGATGTGAACTGCGGTCCTCTATCAGAGACGATGTCCGTGGGGATTCCATGAAGGCGAAAGACATGGTTAGTCAGGAGTTGAGCCGTTTCTAAAGCAGTGGGGAGCTTGGGAAGGGCAACAAAGTGAGCAGCTTTCGAAAAACGATCAATGATAGTAAGGATGACTGAGTTACCTGAGGAGGGAGGGAGACCCGTGATGAAGTCCATTGCAATATGTGACCATGGACGGCCAGGGGTCGACAGGGGTTGGAGAAGGCCGGAAGATGGCTGATTGACGCTCTTGTTTTGAGCGCATGTAGGACAGGCAGCAACGTATTCGCGGACGTCCTTGGCCAACGATGGCCACCAGGCGAAGCGTTGTAGAAAGGTAATGGTGCGGTGGACCCCAGGGTGGCAGGTGAACTTGGCTGTGTGAGCCCAATGCAAAACTTGTGATCTGACGGTAGAGGGAACAAAGAGTAGGCCCGGGGGACCCGTACCAGGGTCTGGTTCCATGCGTTGAGCCTCTCGAATAGCTGACTCAATCTCCCAGGTTAGGACCCCGACAACACACGTGGAAGGAAGAATGGGGGTGTCCTGGGCAGTGTCTTCGGAGGTAGCAAATTGGCGTGAGAGGGCATGGGGTTTGACATTACGAGAGCCGGGTCGGTAGGTGATTGTGAATTGGAATCTAGTGAGAAACAGAGCCCACCTAGCTTGCCTGGCGTTGAGTCGTTTCGCGGACCGGATGTATTCCAAGTTCTTGTGGTTGGTCCAAACCACGAACGGTTGGGCAGCTCCCTCCAACCAGTGACGCCACTCTTCAAGGGCCAGCTTGATGGCTAGTAGCTCACGGTTCCCCACATCATAGTTCTTCTCTGCAGGGGAGAGACGGCGAGAGAAGTAAGCACAAGGATGAAGCTTACCGCCCTGTCGCTGGGAGAGCACCGCCCCCACTCCGGCGTCCGAGGCATCCACCTCCACGACGAAGGGTTGACTGAGATCGGGTTGGATAAGGATGGGAGCAGAGGCAAAGCGCTCCTTCAGACACGAGAAGGCCTGGCGAGCCGGTTCATCCCAGCGGAAGGGGACCTTGGGTGAGGTGAGACGAGTCAGGGGTAGAGCGAGCTGGCTATAGTTGCGGATGAAACGGCGGTAAAAGTTGGCGAAACCCAAGAAACTCTGAAGCTGTTTGCGATGGGAAGGAGTGGGCCAGTCTAACACAGCCTGAACTTTGGCGGGGTCCGCTCTCAGGTTACCTTGTTCAATGACATAGCCCAGGAAGGAGACTGTGGACGTATGAAACTCACATTTCTCCTCCTTCACAAAGAGACGGTTTTCCAGAAGGCGCTGGAGGACCTGCCTGACATGGCGTTCATGCTCGGAGACTGAATGAGAGAAGAGGAGGATGTCATCCAGATAAACGAAGACGAAGTGGTTAATGAAGTCCCGAAGTACGTCGTTGACCAGGGCCTGAAAAACAGCTGGAGCATTGGAAAGACCAAACGGCATGACCAGATATTCATAATGACCCAGGTGAGTGTTAAAGGCTGTTTTCCATTCATCCCCCTCCCTTATTCTTACCAGATGGTATGCGTTGCGTAGGTCCAGTTTGGTGAAGATGGTGGCCCCCTGAAGGAGCTCGAAGGCAGAGTGTAACAAAGGGAGTGGATATTTATTCTTCACTGTGATATTGTTAAGGCCCCGATAATCAATACAAGGTCGTAAGCTCTTGTCTTTCTTGGCAACGAAGAAGAAGCCGGCAGCCACAGGAGATGACGAGGGACGAATGAGACCGGCAGTGAGTGATTCGTTGATGTACTTTTCCATACTTTCTCGTTCGGGCTGAGACAGACTGTATAGGCGGCTGGTAGGGAGGGGTGCGCCGGGAAGGAGATCAATGCCGCAGTCATACGGCCGATGCGGAGGAAGCGAGCGTGCTCTATCCTTACAAAACACTTGTTTGAGATCATGGTAGACGGGTGGCACGGAGGAAAGGTCCGGCGGCTCGGAGAGAGAAGAATTGGTTGGCGGTTCAGAAAAGAGGGTGGCAGCTTTAAGACAGGACATGTGACAATCCTCCCCCCACCCCACAATGCTCTCCTTTTTCCAATCGATAACGGGGCTATGGTGACGCAACCAAGGGTAACCCAGAACTAGCGGTGTGAGCGGGGCTTGAAACACATACAACTGGATAGTCTCGGAATGATTGCCAGAGAGAGTCAGTAAAACAGGCTCAGTGATATGAGTGATGTTAGGAAGCCGCTGGCCACTGAGGGCGGTGACCTGGAGTGACTGTGGCAAAGGCTCGGTGTTCAGGTTAAATCGTCGGGCCAGCGAGGCATCAATGAAGTTTTGTTCTGCCCCTGAATCGATTAGAGCCTTAAGACGGTGGACCTGAAGCTGTACAGTTAATTTAGCTGCTAGCATGAGCCGTGGAGGAGATTGTGAACTAGAGACCTCGCCCACCCGTATTCTCCCCTCTACTGGTGGGCACGACCTTTTGGCAGGGATGGGCAGGCATTGGCAACATGACCCCTTTTGCCGCAATAAAAACACTCACCGGCCCTCCACCGACGGTGCCGTTCTTCGGGTGAAAGACGAGAGCGACCCAGCTGCATAGGTTGCTCACCCTCCTCCATGTTGTGCGCCTCCGAATTTCTTCCGCCACTCGTGGCACTTCCGCCCGAGGCTTCTTCGCCGCGTCCCAGAGACCTCTGGGAAATGTAGTCCCCGGTACTGCGGCGCGCACGTAAATGCTCGTCCACCTTAACACACAACGTTATCACATCAGATAAAGTCTTCGGTAACTCTCTCATCATGAGTTCGCCCTTTAATTCATCACACACGTTATTCAACAAAGTACTTATCAAGGCTGGCTGCCCCCACCCGGTCTCCTCGGCCAACGTCCAGAACTCAATGGAGTATTCCGCCATACTCCGTCTTCCCTGCTTGAGATTTAGTAAACGGTGAGCAGCTGCCTCGGCGCCAGTACCTCTCTCAAACACACATTTAAACTTAGTCAGAAAATCCTGATAGGAGATGTTGGCGTCAGTTCTAAGAACTGCTTGAGCCCAGTTTAAGGCTGGTCCACGTAAGAGCTGGACAAAAAAGGCAATCTTTGCCCCATCAGTTTCATATGTCCTCCGCAACTGTCTAAACTGCATTGTTATTTGGGTTAGAAAACCGGCACACTTGTGAAACTCACCCGCAAAGGGCTCCGGTGTTGGCAGAGCTCGTTCCGGAGGCTCCGATGGAGCGGGGTGAGGCTGAGCCGAAGATCCGGGTATCGGAGGCTCAGAGCCCGGTAACTGTGAGGAGACAGAGGGAGGAGAAACTGTTGGGCTTGCCAAAGGTACGTGCTGGGCGAGGGCCTGCGTTAGAGCAGCCAACTGCTGATTGATGTGCCGCAGCATTTGTTCGTGGCGTTCCAACACTTCCCCGGCCGTGACGGCGTGCTGCTGGGCGGCAGAGTCCGCTGAGTCCATATTCTGGCTGGATCGTTATGTTAGGGTTCAACGCAGGGGACTCAAACGCGGGACTCCTGAATCAGCTTAAGACAAGGGTTTATTAACAGGGGTCACCAAAGTGTATATACAGAGAGTGCGGGGTAGTGCTATATACAGAAATGTGAGGGACGGGCTCCAGGGGATCCAAGGGGGGAATCACTCGCTCTCCAGCTCTCCACATACACGACAGCAGTCCTTTTCTTTCACACTCGACACAGATTCACACGGGAGGGGTTATCCAGGGGGTCTGCAGATCAGAAGACAGGAATGAGAACAATATTTACAGAAGGCACTTGACTTATCTTGAGCTGAGGTTCGACTTTCACTGACGCGTGGCAGACAACGATCCAGCGAAGACCAGCAGTCACTTCCTGGCTTAAATGCTGTTCACCTTGATGGGCACCAGGTGTGTTCTTTCCCGTGGGCGTGGGCCGAGGGCGTGAACCCGCAATGAGTTCCGCCCCGGCGACAGAGAGGAGGAGAGAGAGAGAGCACAAGAGCGAGAGACAGATGGAAAAGGCCAATCAGCGTCTCGCTGATCCCTCAGGCCGTGACACATGTAGTATTGTGGATGGCCTGATATGGCACAGTCCTAGTGTTGGTGACATCACAGTGGCTACATCTTTTATATACAGTTCTTTGATTGTGTTGATTGTTAGTGCTGATAAGAACTTTCTTTCATATAGTGATATGATGTCCATGTTGAAAATGAAGACAATTACTAATTATAAAATTCAAAAAGATATGTATAAGCATCATTTAACAGTAAAAGCTCACAATAATTACTTACTCTGTTGTTTGTGCATGTGTGTGTGTGTTGCTGTGCATGTGTGTAGCCTGAGGCTTTCTTACATAACCTATATTTAGACTGAAAGTTATGCTAGACGAACAATGACAGAAACACAATATTCCCCCCATTTTCAGTCCAAATTCTGGTTGGAGGGGAGACCACAAGAAAATGTTACCATTCAATCACCATTTTGGCTTCTTCAGCATTTCCACATTTCCTTGAGCCTTAAATTTTCCCCTCCTGTGCTACTCCTTCATCAGCCAGGCCAAGGCTTTGTCTAGGTCATTCCACTCTCTTTGCATAGAAATATCCTCTCTAAATTATAAATTTGATAGGAAGTGGATTGAAATGACAAGTGTAATAATTTCCAATGACACACATCTCCATTGAGACCGAGGCTTAATGTAAAAGTGATCAGAGCCAGAGCTATCATCAGGCATTCACATGTCAAGGAAAAAGAGAAAGCTGCATTTAGGGAAAGTGTGAGCAAAAATCTAACATTGCAATGAATAACCTCATAAGGCACTGGGAAACTCTCCACTTAGGTTATTGTGAAGTTAACCAGAATTAGAATTGATAGATATGGACTCAACCTTAATTTTGCCCCATAGATCACAATTTTTATGTGCGTATTTTTTTCCATTTTAAAGTAAGAGAAATCGCCAAGCCTTAAATATCTCACTTCAGAACCCATTAGTTATTGATACCATATTCGTGCTTACACAGTTTCATACTCTCCATCCATGCTGTGGTTCATTGAGACCCCTGACCTGCAAACAACTATAAATATGTATTTGCGTCAGCTTGTCTAAAAATAACTGTATTACAATTGAGTATCCTGGAAAAGGTCCAGGCGAGTTGTGGAGCGAGCAGCAGTCAGCATTCACAGTCCAGAGAGAGACATGGCAGTGTCAAGAAAGTGCAGGCATATCGATAGCTTTGTGGTCAGCAGGAGAAAAAAAAGAACCCACTTCACATAGGGATCCTTTGGGTCAGAGGATGTATTTCTGGAACATTAAGACTGAGGCCAAGAGCTTATTTAAAGTAATTCTCCCATCAGAGCGTTGAAGCTTTAATGATAGAATCCAAGATGTAAAGCGTTATTTACCATGTTAGATAAAACAAAGATTCAAGATATATCTCGATGTCAACAGTAATTACTTAATAGTCATCTATAGATGCATATTTAAGTTTTCAGCTAGTCAGTAAGTGGGTGCAGATGCCATCTGACTAATAAACAAAAGGAATAAATAAAGAAACAGAAGTGCTGGCATGTGATAACAGTGAATTAAACCAAATAGCTATCTACAGTCCTCAGTCAACTGCCAGCATTGTGGTCTTTGACACTTTAATATGTATTTTATATGATAAATTATAATATTCAGATGAGGACTATTAGGCCCTCCTATGAACATTTCATTCTTTTGAGGTATTTCCCAAGTCCTGTTAAACAGAGCAAGGAATTTTTAAAACAATTTTACTTTGGGTGCTTAAATTATTTTACTTTGCTCACAGAAACAAAATTATTTTTAAAAATAAATTTAAAAAATGCAAGGTTAAAAATTTGTCAGTTGGGTCTCATTTTTGCTGGATAACAGCCTTTATCCTGTAGTTTTTAACAACTCTCACACACGTTTCCTGAGCAATCCCAGCTTATTCTTCTTTGGTGAATCTCTCAAGCTCCTCCAGATTTGATGGTCTTCTAGTATGGACCTTGGTCTTCAGTTCATGCAAGAGGATTTGCGAGGTTTAACAGAGTTAGAAGTTAACTTGCTAGTTTCAATTTAAAGGTGATACCTGAATGAGGGATTTCTGAAAACTTTGGAGTCTTTGAACATAAAGGAAGGATCATAAAGGAATAAACAGTAGAAATGTTTGAAGGGTAATTAAAATTATGCTAGCTGGCATATAATGGTGTGCTACCTGGTGGCTACCTACTGAGCTATGGTTAGAATAATAATATAACAACATTAGCAGAGCAAATCCAATAGGCTATTTGATCCGGAAGCATGTCATCAGATAACAAGCGGATTTAAATTAAACATACAGGCTAACCTTTGAATGTAGCCTCTAGCTCAATTCTAGCAACACCTCTCCCTCACCTACACACTCATCCAGCAGTGGAATACCACTTGGAATACTAGTCTTGGTAAGAGATAAATAAAACTAATTTTAAGCTTCTTTTTTTTCGCTGTAAAGTAATACTCTAATTTTACTTATATCACGTAATTGAAGCTGTGGGGTTTGTATGGCATTGTGGGTAGAAAACAGACACTTCAAAGCTGGTGCAAACTGTAGCGATCAGTAATAGCAAGTTCATTTAGCTGATTAACACAGGTACTAACAGAGTCACAGAGACATATTTTGGGGGCAACGCAACTCTAAACACTTTCTGACCTGCCCATGTGTCATATTCCTTGCATGTTTGAGCGTGTTGGATCAACTAAATGATAATGTGACGCTCAGTGTTGCTTGAATAATTGGTTGGATTGTTACAAAGCAGCAATCCCACTACATGTTATTGTCATCTACAATTTTTCCTCTTCTTCGCTGAATATTTATTTACGCCGTTTGTCTGTAGAGAGACCGCTCACACCTCAAAATGACTGCCTCAATCATATGCTGTGTTCTTCTATTTAAACTTTCAAAATTTTCTACTGTTTCTGAACTATTCTACTTTTTCTGATGATAAAGTTCCATTCATTTTGAATTGAGGGCAAGTTCTCTCTCACCTTTCCCCTTTTGGCTTTGTATACTGAAGATTATCAGTTCAATTACAACATAGGACTTCTTCTTCTGTCTATGTTGTGTATTACACATTTTGCACAGCACGCTTTACAGAAATCATTTCAAACTGTATAATAATCAAACTATAAACATTTTCCCATGTAAAAAATGACTGCATACTGCAAAGGGTCACCTTTACTACAATAACAATACAGCAGACACATTCATAAACCCACATCTTCGGACACTGTGCATGTGCTACAACTTCTACCTGAAAATGTATTTTGTGAAAAAGAAAATACAGAAGATGAAAAGTGTTTCAAACACCATATATATAATATATCAAGTACCAGTACTAAAACCAGATGCCCACTTGGATGATGAGCGGAGAAGATTCTACAACTCCAATATGCTTCTTAGACAGACAGCTGAAGATCTCCAGAGCAGATGAAACTGTTACTTTGAAAAAAACAGTAGACGAGCCACCTTGTGCAAGGCTGATTGCATTTATGTCTCCCACAGTTCTGTGTAGACAAGTGATTACAATCATTCTTGTAAAAACCTCATTCTAATCTGTCTCCCTTTAAGTAATACTATTGCTTACCACATTGACATTTAAAATAAGAGACACTTAAATTCTGTTTAATTACAGGGGAATTACACTCATAGTCGGGGGGATGTATTATAAAGTGTTAGACACTTCAATAACAGATACTACAGATGTCCCACAGGAACAAATGGAGGAAGACAATAAAAAGGCCAAAAAAGGCTCCCAGGACAAAAATTGCCCAACGTTTCATTCAAAAGGTTGTCACAAATTTATTTTTGTTACTGACTTTATTACTGAAAAAGTTGCAGTCAGACAGAACTGATATATTTTAGAGAAATTCACTCTTTCATTTGAGGATCAATGTGAGAGTGGCGATCACGCTTACAGCATGTAAAAAGAAATTTGAGCAGTCACTAAAAAACTGCAGATCAAAGAAAAACTTTACAAAGCAGTTTGCAAAAAACAACAATTCCTTGCATTGCGAAGGATATCAGGGCTGAGTTTCACAGACAGAGCAAAGTTTAAAACAGTGAATCAGTGGAGAAACCTGTTGATGATGTTTATTCTCTGCTTCAGCCTGCGAGCTCTGTGAGCTTGAAACACTTAAATCAGCTTCAGTGGGCAAATGTTTGGTGTTCACAAAGGCACCTGAAATTCTCCCTGATGTTCTCAGAAGGAAAACACCTTTAACAACAGAATATGATTCACCACACAACACCACTCTGTTTATATTATATTATATTTATATTTAGGTAAAAGTAAAGGTTTTGTTGGTGCTCATGAGATTGTGGTTAGGTACCCAGACTGAGAACCATAGTCAGCGTAACACGGGCAATTCTTGGCACTCATAAAAGATCCAGAATTAATATAAATGCATCCCAGTTGCAACTTCCCATGCAGTACGTGACTTTTAATGTAAAGCTTAAATTAAACTATTCCTTCATTTTGCCATAAAGCTAAGCAATTAAACATGGCTTGCATTTGTGGATGCTCAGAGAACATTCACAGCTGGCTTCTGGAAGAAGTGTGAGGCGAACTCCAGGATAAAGAACTTATTCTAGTGCAAGAAAACCTTCAAAATCTTAAAAAGTACATTCTCAAAGACCTCCGACTGGGTTAAGATTTTAAATAAATCATAACCCAGAATAGCATGAATTACGCTGTTTACTAGACCAGCGGTCCCCAACCCCCGGGCCACAGACCAGTCGTTTGGTACCGGGCTGCGAGAGTTGAGGCTTGGGTGTGAAATTCATGGTTTTCAGGGTTTTTATCGTTAACTCGGTTTCCCTGGGTCTTTTCCCGTGTTGTAGTTGTGTGAAATATTTACACGTTACCATAGCGACCAGAGAGCATTAAGGGGCAGAGAGGAGGATGTTACTCTCAATGTTGTTGGCGCATTTCAGGAGGACGCTGCTAATAAAGTTACACAATTACACAGTGAATTTGCGTTTATTATTATATTTACAAAATACCACAGTTTTTGTCTTGGTCGTATCATTCTATTTTGTTGTATTTATCCGCAACACCTTAAAGGCCGGTCCATGAAAATATTGTCAGACATTAAACCGGCCCGTGGCGCAAAAAAGGTTGGGGACCACTGTACTAGACTATGCAGTTACTGGAGAAATTGTAGCTGGGTTATTGTGTGTAGAAAGTAGGGATGGGCTTACTAGTCAACTAGATTATTACACGACTAATCGTTGCTATTTTAACTAGTCAATACCAAATATACTGGTTATTTAATTGTTAGCATTTTAATTGATGCCCAATGCCAGTAATTTGCTTTGTCACCAGATGCCTGCATAACATTTGAGAAATACCATAAATCTGTTTCTGTCGGCTTGATCGTTCTTTTAAAGGCAAGACACTTTACCCTACAGCCTACTGGTGTTGGCCAGAGGGGCCGATGGCGCGATATGGCAGCATCGCTTCTGTCAGTCTGCCCCAGGGCAGCTGTGGCTACAACTGTAGCTTGTCTCCACCAGTGTGTGAATGTGAGAGTGAATGAATAGTGGAATTGTAAAGCGCTTTGGGTGCCTTGAAAAGCGCTATATAAATGCAATCCATTAAAAGAGAAAGAATGAGATCACAGATGCAAGCAGCAGAAATGAGCTTTCTCTGAGGAGTGAATGGGCTTTCCGTTAGCATAGGGTGAGGCGTTGAGTCATTCAGGAGAGGCTCAGAGTAGAGCTGTTACCCCTCCATATCAAAAGGAGCCAGCCCGCCTACTGGGTAAGGTGTTCGAACCAGGTATTTCCTACAGGGAGAAGGCCCCAAGGTCGATCCAGGACACGCTGCAGACATTATAGCTATTGGCTGGCCTGTGAACATCTCTGTTTTTTCCCGGATAAGCTAGAGGAGGTGGCTGGTGAGAAGGAGGTCTTGGCTTACTTGCTTAGACTACTACCTTCGCGACCAGCAACTTCAGATAAGTGGAAGAAAATGACTGAATAATTTACTGTTCTGTTATTTTTGATTTGAACTTATACTGGCTATCAAATGCTTCAAGGAAATATAGTTTCTACATAGCTCATTCAACAAGTTTCACACAGAAGAAACAGAGCAGAGGAGGTTTAATCACTGATTGACCCTACTGCCACAGTGTTACAATAAGCGAATCTGTACAACCAAATCTTAGACCTCAGGTTAACAGAGAATACAACTCACATGATTCCTCTCCCAAACGTAAGTAAAAAACATCATTAATCCAGTGGCATTTATATTTAAAGTTGATTTTAAGAAGTACTCATAGTGAAATAAATGCTGCCTTTATTTCTCTTAGTATACAGTTAAACTGGACTTTTTACCTTAGAGCAACCAACTTCCAAAGGTTTAGTTAAACTGTCTAAAAATGGGATTTTTCCTTTGCTTTCTTTTGCTCATGTGTGTCTGTAGGTGTGTGTGTGGTCTGGTCCAGACACTTGGGTTTTCCTTCAATCCAAATGGGCCTTTTGGGGCTACCGCAAACGCAAGCATGACCAGTCCACTTTCTGGAAAGGTGATGAATAATGTGTGCACTTTCCTGTAATTTCAGAGCATTTGATCAATATGATAAACATTTTGCAATTGAGTCATTAAAACAACAATTATTTAAACTTAAATTTGTTTAAATAATATTTATCACAATGCTGGTGAGTCTGCTTTTACCTCTTACTAAATAAAACCACCTTGAGGGGCACAGAAAATCTGTGGGAAAAACCATGGCTGTTACTCATATAACGGGGATCTAAATCTGCTTACACAGTGTGTGTGTGTGTGTGGTTTTGAGTGTTTTGGTAGGTGTTTATGTCTCTCTGTGTACAGACTTTGTCACCACAATAGTGTCATGAATGTAAAGTTGTAATGAAACTTGTTGTTGCATGTTATATTTAAATTATTCCAATTCAATTTTATTTATTTAGCACCAAATCACAATAACAGCTGCCTTAAGGCACTTTATTACTTACTTTATTGTAAGGTAAAGACCCTACAATAGTACAAAGAAAACAGAGGAAACCCTAACAATCATATGACTTACCCTAAGAGCAAGTGCCTTAGCAACAGTGGGAAGGAAAAACTCCCTTTTAACAGGAAGAAACCTTCAGCAGAACCAGGCTCAGGGAGGGTCTGTAGCAACCGGTTGAGGGTGAGTATATATATATAAATATATGTATATATATATATATATATATATATATATATATATATATATATATATATACATATCAAGAAGATACGTAACAACACCTGTAACTTTTGTTACCCCCCCCACACACACACACACACACACATGTGCATTTCATGGCCAGTGTGTTTGAGCTTGTAGCACTGGTCTGGTGTGAGACTTGTCCCGTTTTTGACTGGTAACATATGAGTTGCTGTGCTACGTAAAGCTCAGCCTGAAGCCTAATCTGCCCGGAGACAAACAGATTCAAACTCTGCTCCGTGGCGGATAATTTTATTGTCCTCGCATTGTCTTCATTCTTTGTGCCAACGCTGTATGCCAGTCGATATCAAACTGTCTGCCAGTCTGGCTCAGTATGAGACACGAGTCTCACTCCGCAACTTGTGCCTCTCCTCCCCAATCCCTCCTTCACCCCGGAATGCAATAAATGTCCGGCCATCATTTATTTTAATTCACTCCCCTCTTGCACAGATGAAATGGATTCGTAACCTTGTAGGACAAGGACGTGCATGCCGTCTGCCGTCAGTTGCTGAGTTATTCTCTATTCTTCTAGCATAGAAAAAGAGAGAGAGAGAGGGAGAATGAGAGAGCTCGAGAAAGAGGCCCAATGATGAAGAGAAATAGTCTGGCATGCAAATTGCCGGCTGCCATGTCCAATGAGGAGGCCTGGCGGAGACTGTCACCGTAGAAACTCTGGACAGGGTTAACGAGGGAGAGACAGACAGGAAGACAGGAAGAGTCTGAAAAAACTCAGAGTGTGATTTATTTGCCAAATCAAGGCACGATGAGTGGATTATGGGTAGACTAATGAGAAAGAGTGTTTAGGGGATAGCTAATTGAACGTGACCAAGAAGGGGAATGCTAAGAGCAGGCAGAGATGGGGACTAGGGTGCCGTATGTCATTCATCCTGGCAGTAGCTTAGCTCGCAGCATGGAAGTGTAAGAGTGAAGCGAAAGGTGGGAAAATAGAAGACCATAGAGCTGTAATACTATAATATTATTCACCTGTCTGCTGAGTTTTTTTTCTAATTTATATATAACACATTTAGTGTATCGAATATTAAAATAAGTAAATAATAATTAAATAAATAAACCTGCATTCACAATTTGTAAAGGCCACAGTAAATATTAAACTTACTACTGAAAATGACTGTTTCCATGTTTAGCTCTCGTTCTGCACAATCTCTTTAGTTCTATATGAACAGATGAACTTTAACGTTATGCCTCACTTGTTAAAAAGCTGCTTCTCATGTTTAATATTTGACTTTGAGCATTTTAAAATACTGAGGACCGTTTGCTTACGTCTGATATTCTCATGTTCGGATTACTCACACGCCTTTATGAAGATCATGTTTCAGTGTTTTGCTCTAGAACAATAATATCATTTGGTAATGAAATGGAGACTTTGCTCCCCTTGAACTGGATCATAACTAGACACTCAGCAATGCTGTAACGCCCACTAGAGGGTAGTATTTAACTACAGGCAGTATTTAATATCTATTTCTGAATTCTAAACTATCTGCACTATCTACTGCATGTGTGTCTGTTTTTGGAGTTTGGTAAAATTCTTTACCTTTTTCTCCCACAATCATTGACACACTTAAAAGCTTATTATTCTCACAAAGCATTGAATATTTCTTCTTTTGTTAAAAATGCTTAATCATGTATTTATGAAACCTCTGTCTGCTGACGGTTATGCGTGTTTTTGTCCAATGATCCCAAATAGTTCTTGTTTTGTTTTTGTTTTTTGTAAACATCTTGTATCACTAAATATTGATATTTTTAATATCCATCCTACGTGAACTTAAATGGAAACAAATATGACCTGGTTGCTGATTTAAAGCAGATCACTGCTGTTTCAAAATCACTTGAAAGCCATGTGAAACTACTTAATCAGGAGCAAGAATCCCAATATTTTTAAAAGGCGTGATATGACTCCCAACTGTCACCACCTGCTGCTGTAAATATTTAATTTTAAGATTTCTGCTCATGCTGTGTTTACACGCTTTGTACTATTCCGGTTTCTTCCTCTATTATGATCTTGTAGAACATAAAAGAGACTTTTTAAGTTAATAAACATAATTTTTGTCTTCTTTTGTTGAAATCTTACTAGAGGCTTTTAAATTTGACACCACATTTAGCTTCCACGTATACAAATTATTAGCCCAGCCTCTCAGCAATTTAAAACCATCAGTTTCCTTCCCTTTCGCTGAATGCAGAGCCTCATAGTGATGACATATCCTTTGTGTGTCCACTGAAGTCCTTGGAAATGTTTGTGTTGCATCCATCTGATCGTGGCTGCATCCCTCTCATTTCATGAGTGCAGCCGAACACACATTCGAAATGGGTTTGGACACAAATTGGATTAATGTTTGCAAGACATCTCCTAAAGTGTTTCCACCTGTAATGTTGTTTGCAGATGCACTAAATGAGATGTCTCAGCGGGAGCAAGCGTCTCTGTATGCAGAGCTAACAGAGGGAGGCCTGCACCGGGCTGCACTGTGACCCTCCTGATGCAGCGTCTGCATCCTGGCTCCAGTTTCAACAGGATGTAGCGTTCAAGGTAAGGGACAACATGGGAAATGTGATTACATAGTTGCCTAATGTAAGGGAATCGCATTTGGTTTGTGTGCGACGTTTGATTGTGCCTTTCTCCGCTGGCAAACTTTAAAAAGAAAAAAAAACCACAATGCAGATGTGAACAAGGGGGAGCAGTCGCTGTTACTGCCCAATCTAAGGAAGTGTGTTCCCTTGAAAGCACCAAGCGTATCTCACTGCAAGAGACGCAGAGGAAGAACTATTCGAAATAAATCTTCTGTACATTTAAATTTAGCCATAATACTAAAAATATAATGAAAACTGGCCTTAGAGAGTGTAGACTGTGGGCGCGTTGCAGGATTATGATGTAAGACGTCTATTGAAGGAAAAGACTTTCCTAAACAAGATGAATGAGCAGTATCGAGCTCTAGCATGACAAACGAGGGCTGAAGTGTCGCAAGTGTTTTATGACGCTCCCTCGGGGTCCTTATCTCTCATAACCTCTGACCTCTCGACCTTTTAAACCACAAGGGTGATTACAAGTGGCCAGCCAGTGGAGTAAGTGCTATACTGTTACCATTCTCTTGGACTCAAACCTCACCCTGCTGTCCAACTGCTACTGCTTTATGCAGTGGTTATGCATTTATTTCAGACTGGAAAATTTAAAACATGAAGACAAACTCTGGTCTTTGATGTGCAGTAACAGTAACTGTCCCTAAAGATACAGTTCATCACCTCAAATTTTCCAAAATAACAAGACTAGGTTGCTGGTGTCAGTGGATTTGAGGTGTTTATGTGTTTGCAGGCGAGGTAGCACACGTAGCAAACTCCCAGCTGCCGTCTTAACCGGTCAGCAGAGTGACGAGCAGAGGTCTCGCTCACTGCTCATCCACCACGTCTGTCATGTGGCAGACTGTGATACCAGTTCCCCATGAGACGCGTAACAGTGTAGCACCGGCATCCCTCACTGGCTCTGACAGCAACAGCAGCACTGACCGCTAAAACCATGGCACACGAAGCATTTTATTAAATGCCATCAAGGTGAAAGAGCAGTCGACTAAAGCAGGGCAGCCTTTGGGTTAAGCTTCAGAATAAATACCAGCTGTAACAACGCAGCTACACGTGACCTCATTGACACAATATTTGATTAGGCGCTTGTTTTCTAACGGGATGAATTTTCGGGGAGCACGGGTTATTGATGTCCTGGTGTTTTTCAGTGGATGCAAGGGTAACCGGCTGCTGGAGACGTACTGTATATCATTTTGTGTAACATTGCAGCCCGAGATTAGTGAGGGGTCCCTGGGGTCTCACTCGTCACTCCATTTCCTAAATTGACAGCTGGAGAAACTCTATTCCACCGGACGTGATAAACGATACTGGGCGTTGGAGGAGAAGAGAGAAAGGATTGATAAATGAGGGAGGTTGGAAAGAATCAGGGCAGATGAAAGTTGTTGGGCAGTGAGAAATGACTGACAGCTCATTATGAAAATCCAAGGAGGGAACCTAACTTGTTCAGCCACTCCTTTTTACTGTGTTTTCTTGTCTTTTTCCCCGTTTGCAATACACAGAACGCAGACACAAATGTGCACTAATATGAGTGCTTTTAGTTGTCTGGAAATGTTCTTTTTTTGGCGTCTGAGGAGGAAAAACAGAAATTCTAGTAAAATTTAAGCAAAACCTAAAAGTCTTGTTTAATAAAACACAAATAGTTTAGCGTTGTTTTTTACACTCATCGGTGGCAAGCAACCAGATTTCAGGACTGGTTGCTGTTTTTGGCTAATTGGTCCACTTTTATCAACCTCACCTCACCCAGCTTTTGAAGGTTTCCACTTTCTGTATGTTCAATACTTTTCATGTCTGTTTTTAATCACACGAGCAGGTGTTTGAGCTGGACAGAGGTTATTGTTTTGGCAGGAACATTCGTTTTTGTCATTGTTCACTGCAATATAACCCCCTTGTCATTTACATTTAAATCATATAAAAAGCTATAAGTCACCCATGAGGACACTAGAAAGCTCAAAGAAACCCCCGAGAGTACCAGTTGGCAGTGCTTTATTGGGTATTTTCCCTCAGTACTCTTACTAGCTTCTTGCAACCTCACTCAATTTAGTTGTTTTAGCCCCCTATGGCCGTGTTGCTGATTTTGAATAAGTGCTCAGGGCAAGAGGGGTCAGCTGCAATTTCAGCTGTAGCTAAACTGGTCTTTTCTAATGTGAGATCTGAGGTGACTTTGACTTTTGATTAATGACAGTTCTCCAAAGGACATCTCACCAGCAAAAACTTTCCACAGCATGAAAATCACTTCCAGTAAAAAAAAAAGAAGAAGAAGAAGAAGAAGAAAACATCTATATCTTTATGCATACACAATCCAGCAGCGACTGACTGCATTCAATGTGAAATAGTACCCAGGTGCCGTTACAGGAGGCAAACAGTGAAAGTGTTTGTTATTAAAATATTTGTACTTTTTGGGCCCCAAAGGCCCACTATGCTTTTTCTCACTTATGCATATTTCCATTATAGTGACATCAAGCAAACAGAGAAACGCCGCTGCCGCCTCTCTCCTGTTCTCTCTCGAGTGCTTCTCTCACAGGCTGTGAAAACAGCAGCCCCAGGGAATATTCGTATCCCATGAGCCCTTGGGGCAGAAGGCCCGAGGACACGCTGTGGGGATGTATTGAGGGGTGTTGTGGGAAAAAAAGGAGAGCTGAATATCTCAATATGATGACTATAGATAAATGTAAAGCAGATAGTTGTTGAATAGAATTGGCCCATTTGGGATTTTAGCAAAGAGATTAAGAGATAATAGGAAAAAAAGGTACTGCAGTATAAATAGTTAGACCACAAGCAGATGTGCAAGAAGAGTTATAATATTAGAGCTTTTGAAAAGGCAATTTATAGTCAGTTGGCTTTTTTAGAAAATGGCATTTTAACACACGATACACAGACTGAGAAAATAAATGGTGCTTCTAAGCCTTCTGATCTCAGCAGCTGGCAAAGTTATAGTATGCCTATTATTGTCCCTGAATGTGTGAATGAATGGTGTTTCGGAGAAAGAAACCAGGCTGCTTATGAGAAAACATTACTGGTAACTTTATTAGGTACACCTGCTCATGCACTTGTTAACACAAATATCTAATCGGCCAACTACATGCCAGCATCAGACAGGACAACCTGCTGATGTTCAGACAAAGCATCAAAATTGGTAGGAAGGGTGATTTAAGTGACTTTGAATGTGGGAGGTTTGTTGTTGCCAGAGGTGCTGGTGATCGTATTTCATGATCACATTTTCCCACACTACCGTCTCTAGGGTTTACACAGAATGGTCCAGTAAAGAAATATCCAGTGAGTTGCAGTTCTTTGGGTGAAAGTGCCTCAGAGGTCAGAGGAGAATGATAACAACCAAAGTATGCAGAGTAGCATCTCTGAATGCACAACATATTGAAGCACATGGGTTACAGCAGCTGAAGACCACACTAGGTGCTAACCCCATCAACTAAGAACAGGAAACTGAGGCTACAGTTCACACAGGCTCAACAAATTTAGACAATAGAATATTGAAAATAAGTTGGTCTGCTGCAGCATTCATCTCTTAGGGTTCAAATTTGGTGTAACATCTTAAAAGCATGGATTCATCCCGCCTTGTATCAACAGTTAAGGCTGCTGGTGGTGTTGGTATGTTTGTGTTGCAGATATTTTTTTTGCATACTTTGGGCCTCTTATTAACAGTAGAAGATTCTTTAAATACGACAGGCATAGACAGAATAAAGCATGGTCATAGTTTCTGGGCTGCAAAAATTAAACTAATGTTGAAGCGCTGTAAACCTGCATTTGATCTGAAAGCCACCAGATGGCGATAGTCATGGTTGAAAGAAGACTTAAGGTCTATGGGAAAAAGGCTTTCTGTCCTGCTGTGCTTACCTTTGTAAATACTTTCCTGCTGAGTATGGGCTCAGTCACTAATTTCGGATCACACCAAAGTCTATTTTTAAATCATTAAATTTAATATGCTTGAAATTTTAAAAGATGAAAGTTTATCTGTGGTATGCTCATTGGCTAATAACTTGTAATTGATTGGTTGGTAGCCATTGAGGATGTAGTTTCACAGTTAGACCTGCCCCTCTTTGTCACATCTGGTTTTCTTTAAACCAAGATGGTGACAGTTGAAATACTCAACCCCAACCGGTCGCCGCAGATGGTCGTTCCTCCCTGAGCCTGGCTCTGCTGCAGGTTTCTTCCTGTTGAAAGGGAGTTTTTCCTTCCCACTGTCACCAAACAGTCACCAAAGCGCTTGGTCATAGGGGGTCATAGTATTGTTGGGGTTTTCTCTGTTTCTTTGTACTATTGCAGGCTCTTTACCTTGCAATATAACGTGCCTTGAGGCAACTGTAGTTGTGGTTTGACACAATATAAATAAAACTGAATTCAATTGAATCATGTCAATACTGACCAAAATCTCAGAGAAATGTTTGCAGCACCTTTTTAATCAAAAGGGGTCCAACCTGGTACCAGGATGGTGTACCTAACAAAGTATACAGTGCATGTATGCTGTGTGTAAAGCAAGGATTCCTCATCAATTACTTTTAGAGTGATTTGTTGAGTCAATGTTATGATCCCATAAATATGCACAAGGTCAAATGATGTGGAAAGGTCATGAAAAATGAAGCAATGGGTGGACTGGAGTCCATTAGCATTAAATATTTGTGAAACAGGTTCACCCATCACCACAAATACTTCTGCTAAGGGTTTGTGAACCAGACCAAGAGCTTTACCAGAAGCAGGACTCTTGGACTATGGGACAAATTCTCTGTGTCTGTACTCTCCTGTATGATCTTATTATCTGTCAGCCAATTTAACAGAGAGGCCTTTGGGGAGTGACAACGGGGATGTAGGGGGAAGAGGAGGGGACGCCCTCATACACACACACACACACACACACACACACACACACACACACACACACACACACACACACACACCTCTGCTCTAATTCACACTGACCTCTGTGGCCTCTCCACTATGCCTGTTTTTGTATTTGATAGAAAAATCGATAGGCTTACTGGCAGAGAACAACCTCCATGAAGAATTAAAGCAAGAAAAGTGTTGGTTATGGTCAGTCGTTTCTCTGCAATATTTTTCTGAAATATATGGTTGATTCCAGAAGAACACTGTGTATTTTCTTAGATTAAGACAGAATGGCTTCATAATTGCTGCGATCTTAATTCAAAGATATGAATTGTCATCAAACCATGTTAACTCCATGCAAATATACTCATCCCTGTTTTCTGCATTTGTTTCACAGTGATGCTGAAAAACAAGCTTCTAGGCTGGACTATTACAATTCACTATTATAAATTATTCCCTGAAAAAAATCTTCATTTGATCCAAAACACTGCGGTGAGAGTATTGACAGGGACTAGAAAGAGAGATCATATTTCAACTATTTTGGCTTCTCTTCACTGGCTTCCTGTTAAATCTATAAGTGAATTTAAAATTCTTGCCCTCACATACAAAGTATTTAATAATCAGGATGAGCATCATATCTTAGAGACCTAGAGTTTCTGAAAGTAAAATGGGAGGCAGAGCCTTTAGCTGTCTGGGCTCCCAAGCTCCCAGTTTTGATTCAGGAGACAGACACCCTTTCTACTTTAAAGGTTAGGCTTAAAAATGTCGGTTTTGATAAAGCTTATACTGAGGGCTGGATCAGGTGACCCTCAGCCATTGCTTAGTTATGCTGCTTTAGGCTCAGGCTGCAGAGGGACTTCCCAGGACACACTGAACACTTCTCCACTCCCATCTTTACACTCCACATGTGTTTAGATTCCACTACTGCGTGTGATTACATTAGGTCTTCTCTTTTCTATAGTTTATCTTTGTCCTGTCTCTCTATACTTGCCTTTTTTCTCTTCTCTTTTCCCCTCATCCCCAGCTGGTCACACTAGATGGCTGCCCCTCTCTTAGCTTGGTTCTGTTGGAGGTTTTCTTCCTGTTAAAAGGGAGTTTTCCCCTCCGAGTCTTGCCAAGTGTTTAAACGGGGTCCTGTCTTTGCTTGGGTTTTTCTCTCTAATATTTCAGGGTCTTTACCTTAAAATCAAAGCCACCTGTTGTTGTAAATGCTCATATGTATTAAACTGATTTTAGTAATATTTTGTTCTCATTATGATATTTTCATGTCAGCTTTCTTCATCTCATGAAAAACAAAAAATTGGATAGCTCTTCTTGGTTGGAAAGTCAATTCCTTTTTAACCTCAGATTCATATTTGATCAAGAAGTGGACTTTAGTGTGCTGTAGTTGAGTCACAAATGCGTCAACTAGGAAGGCTACCAGATACTGAAATGTGCATCGATCTTATTTTTTGAACTAATGCCAGATTTTACTTGGTTGCCAGTTTCAGTGCTAAAAAAAAAAACAGAAAAAAAGACTCGCCTTTCATAGAAGACATCCAACTGGGTATTGGTAAAAATTTTGAGGTCAGTCAGTGGTCTGAATCTTACATGCACTAAACTATTTGAAAAATTAACCACTTTTATGGCTGCATGGACCAGTAATGAGTTTCTGAGCTATAAATCGCAGAACAGTTACAACCTATTAGTAAACATTTGCTTGTTTACTCATTCAGCCATCATGGAGAAATATGTTAATTCAACTTTTTTCTATTTATTTGATATTTTTTGGTCTCTACCAAATTCAGAAGTAAAGGTGAGGCTATTTTGCCTCCAGATGTTCACTGATTTTATGGTGCAGACCTTCACATTTAACTGAACACAGCTTACTTCTGTTTCCAGAAATGGCAACATGAACGCGATGAAAATGCCCCAGAAATTATATATGTGAGTGGAACAGGTAAACAATGGGCTGAAATCTGTTATAAAGGGAGCGGCTGAGTTGGGTGTACATTTGCACAGTTTTTTTCCATTTCTTTGTTATAAAAAAAACCTGATCAACGCTGCTTTAAAGAGCAGTATTTTAGTGACTGCTGACCCCTGCTGATGCTCTTTATAGGTTTCAGCTTAGTATTATGTAAGCATTAGTTGTTGTTTTTTTGTTTAGTTTTCATTCATTCTTTTTTTGTGTTTTGTTCTTTTTGTGCAGTTTACTTATTTTGATGTTTTATATTTTCCCATAGTTTGAGCTACACTTGATTTTTTACATTTATAGTAACATGCTACATGATTTGTAGTTTGATTGACGTTGGACTTTTTAGACCAGATTTGTGCAACCAGGGGAAAACAGTTTCATTCACATTCATTAGATTACATCTATGTACAAGCCATGTTCAAGCATGCACTGCAACACTACAACTTTTCTAGGACTCTTAGCCAGCAGAGGTGCATGTGAAAATATAAATATCAGGCTCATTTGGATAGGGCGTTATAGCCATATGTTATCCTGATTTACAGAAATGCAGTGCATTTACTGCTGCTGAGTGGGTTTATGTGCTGCCTTCTCTACACATCTGCAAAAAGGACAACTGTGAAAAATGTCTCTGACCTGATTCATGGGTGAAAACAGTTTAAGATGAGTCAGATATTTTTATATGTTAAGTCTTTTTGCAGATGCTTGGTGTGTAAACTGTGTCATCAATATATCTCACAACTTTTTGTCACATATTAGTGAACATATACTATACCAGTACCAACTAAAGTCAAGTATTTTTTTTAAATAGCACACTGGGCAAACAGAGGTGCAAAAAAAAATCTAGACTAATAATATATTTTTTAAAAGCAAGCATTAAAAAATATAATAATAGAAATAACAAAGCTAATGTCGTTCAAGATATTTTGCCAGTTTGGCTTCACTCTGCTATTAATTAGGTTGTCAGTGTTGTTTTACACATAGTGGCTCCATAGTGTAGTGGTTTGTATGTTTGCCGAACGAATGCAAGATGCCAGCAGGAGATGCAAATCCCTTTCATGTTGTATTGGGACGTGCATTTGACACAAAAATCTGCCAATTCAAACATTTGGAGCTGCATTCTGTGGTGACCTCTGTGTGAAGGAGTCAGCAGCTGAAAGTAGCTATAATATAGACTGCACATCAGTCACATGAAATCAGCAACCTTAGGTTTGGACTTTTATCAGTTTTGTTTCTGTGTGTGTCTGTATCTGCCTTTTGGTTTCTTTTCTTAGTTTTTCCAGTCTGAGCTGGTGGGATTATTGCCGAGGACCCATGAAACCATCCTGTCCTGGACGCATTGGGTAGTTCACATATATATATGTATATATATATATATATATATATATATATATATATATATATATATATATATATATATATTGCCAAAATTTGTTCTCTTATGGGGTTTTAACAACCTACTGAGTAACCAGTTTTAATTTAATTTTTACTGGGTTTTTTTGTTTTGTTTTTCTTGCTGATTGTTTGTTTGCTTTTTAATGAAAACAAGACAATAAGAGGACCAAAACTTTGCTAAAATGTATTGACCTTCTAGTCAGTGAATAAAAACAAGATGAAAATGTTTTGGAGAGACGAGATCCAATCAGAACGAATTAAGTTGTGTAGAAAGGCGGGATGAGTTTGGAAGTGATCCAGTCAAAAGTAATCTCCTTGTGTCATAAGGTTATCTGCAGCTGACAGAGTGTGAGGGATATTTATTCGACTAAAACTAAAACAAAATAGATGTCGACATTAACACTGTGAGTAACAAACACGAACCCTAACTGGGATTGTGCATAAACTTGTGTAGCTGCAACAATCTGAACACGTTTTTTAGCCTTGCTATGATCTATTTTTATCACCGCGATGGTGATGTCGCTGCTTTTGTTGATTACAGCGAAGCACATAGATGGCATACTGCATGAAGTCGCTTTAAATGTTAGCCTATGCATTTAATTAGTATAGAGAGCGTATCTGGGTTACAGTCTGACGACACATTTACATTTAAGAAGTTGCACTACACCACATGTATGCATCATCCACGCCGTAGTCTGTCTGCTGTAACAGTCATTTTTTTCCCAAAACCGCGGCCGCCGAGCCAAGGTCAAGCAGCGTAGACAGGCCTCTCTCATGCCAGTCTTGAGGCCATTCTGAACAGATGTTGGCACAGCCAGCTGGACATGGCGACCTTGAGGAAATCTCAAAGGGGTCTTCGTTGGCAGTATGGGCACCAACTCTCCCCCCCTGGCAGAGGAAACCCAGTGCAGTAGCATATAAGCAAGCGATGTACACGTGTGTGTGTGTGTGCGTGCGTGCTTGTGTGTGTGTGAGCGTCTACACAAACCAGCATTGTGTGTCATTCAAGCTTCAGTGAAAAGGTACCAGTGAATCAATCACATGCCCTGTGTAACACCGCACTAAATGAAATTCAATGGACTGATTGAGTGAGTGATGGATGATTCACATACATACAGCCAGAATTAAGTGATGGAGAAACACTCAGACGCAGAGTGGAGGAGGTGAGGGTTGGTTAGACCTCTGAGGACTACATGCTGGGTGTGTGTGTTGCTCTGTAAATGTGTGTGTGTGCGTGCGAAGGGAAAAAATGTAGACGTAGCGTATAGACTCTGAAGGCTGAGCACCCTGAGGAGCGGCTATGTTCGTACCCCACATCTGCCCTCCCAGGATGCAGCAGAGTGTGTGTTTACTCGTCTGTGTGTCTGTGTGCACGTGTGCTCATGTGAGTGTGCGCGGTTGCCATCTGGGCAGAACATCAGGGGTACGCCTGGACTGCACGGTGAGCCAGTCCACTTTTAATCTGCCCAGCACCCTCTCCCCACCAACGAAGGTCACCGCCTCGGCAAGGACAGTACTGTCACCCCTGTAACACTAACAGCAGGGGTCGGCGCTGGCTATCCATAATAGATGGCAGCTGGCTTTAGTGTACGTCTTCACTTTGCCTGGGGCAGCGGTGTTCGCCCATCTTTCATTCCCACAACTCCGCTGAGCTAATGTGCTGTGTTAATGCTTGTGTGAATCAGGAGGAGTGCTCAGTCGTGTGTCTCCCCCGTAGCTACCGAGCGCTCGTGTCATTGCCAAAATAGGACAGAAGGTGCTTCAACAAAGGAAACATTCGTCTGGAGGTATCGCAGCGTGGCAACAAAATCAACCTAAATACATTAAGAGTTCACAACTCCAACTAGAAAGAGAAGTGGGATGGGATGAACTTTTACGGGACATCATGCCTTTGGTGCACAGTTTTGTTTTGTTTTTTTGTGTGTTATTTCGGTGCAGTCGTCTGAAAGTTTTCAATCTTAGATTTACCATTTGGAAAAAAAAGTCCTAGTTTGACAGCACTTTATGTTAAGTGCCTGCACAGTCAGACTCACCCATCAAATATGATTTACAGGCGCAAGTTTTTTTTTTCAACTTGCCAGAGAGACCAAAACCATTTTAAATGCAAATGACCTAAATAAGATTAGCGAGGTAGGCAGTCCGCTCCCTGTTAATTATCACACGCAGTAGTCAATTAACAACGCTAACGATGGGACACTTAGTGTGCGTTAACCCAATTTACCACGGCTGAGAGCCGGGTGGACACAGTTGCAAGGGGTAAGTTGAGGTGGGGTATGGAGGAGGAGGAGGAGGAGGAAGAGGAGGGGGTAGGAGGTCGCATCTTTATTGAGCTCTACCCCAATTACAGCAGCTCAGAGGTTAGGGAGCTCAGGAGGCGAGTTTAGCTCTTTGCTTTGCGAAAGAAAAGAAAAAAAAAAGAGACTCTTCAGTGATGCTAAGTGGTTTCTTTTGGTCTATTCTCTCCACCAAGATGTGGAGTTGGGCACCATATGGGTAGAAGGAGGAGCTGGACTCATTCGGGGGTAATTAGAGTTGCCCAGGGTGTGCTAGACAAGATGCTCCTCTACGCTTAACAGCATTATCCATGGCAGGGATTAAGGCATGCTCTGATTTAACAGTTGTCACTAGACCTTGGCTGCGAGTGGCATGGGTGACTGACAGGTCGAAACCAGGATCTCATTTGCGTGTCTGGGAGTGTGTGCACATGTGGTACCTGTTCACCTCAATGTTCGTGTTTGTCGTGGTGGTGTGATGAAAGGATGGGTAATCACATTTTGAATTTTGCCTCTGCAGCCTCAAAAACCTTTTTTTTTTAAGAGACACTATTTTACATTTAATCGTCTGACAAAAATTTACCAGTGCGGCTACTACCACAATACAGGGTTACCATGTTTTTTTGTTTTTATTTGAAGTGAGTGTGCAGCTTTTCCAGCGTCACATACCAAGTCATAAATATAAATATGATCATACAATGAGATTAAACTATTATAAACAGCCGTTCGGTTTTGGACTTCAGACGGCATCTATCGATCATCTAAAGACAGCACTGATAAAACTGATCTTATTTTTTGCACTTGCACTATTTTATACAAATATAAAAAATGATGTCATTATTGGTACGCAGTGAGGCTCAGCTTTGTTTTTAAAATGTGCCTCTTGTTTGATTTTAAACCTGATGTTTCAGGATGATTAAGAGTAAACTTGCATAAACTGTGCCGAGACGAGTGTCAATATATAACATTAAAAATGATTTAAAAATAATAAAAAATAATTCAGAAGTGTTTTTCTCTTCTTAGTTCTTGGCTAACGATGAAAAAATATAGTATCTCCAGCATGCCAGCAACAGTCCATTGGTATGAAACACTCGCTCACTCTCCCAAAGTCCATGCGGTGACATTCAGGCATCTCTATCAGACGGTCTCTCCACAAAATAACACATCTGCCCCGCTAACATAAATCATCATCACACTCTTGACCTGCCCACCCATTTTCATCTGTGTAACCAGAGCTCTGAGCGTCAGCAGGAAGTGTATTGGTGTGAGCGGCCTATTGATAATTGATCTGGCGCCATTGATCCCAACCTAGCCTAGCCTCTGTCCTTCTACAATTCCACTCTTTCTTTTTGTAATCTGTTTAGATTCAGGGGGACATCTTTTGACTCTAATATCCCTCCCTGGAATATGCACGTAAGCTCTGATAGTGGGAGAAAATGGCAGTGCTCTTTTCTTTAATGTCTTTGTTATCAGGTAACACATCAGGTACCTGATAACAACTGCAGAAAGTTGACTTCATTTTTTAAATTTTATTTATACAGATTTTAAGTCTTTGTAACAATATATATATATATATATATATATATGTATATATATATATATATATATATATATATATATATGTATGTATATACAGGTCCTTCTCAAAAAATTAGCATATTGTGATAAAGTTCATTATTTCCTGTAATGTACTGATAAACATTAGACTTTCATATATTTTAGATTCATTACACACAACTGAAGTAGTTCAAGCCTTTCATTGTTTTAATATTGATGATTTTGGCATACATAACTCATGAAAACCCAAAATTCCTGTCTCAAAAAATTAGCATATCATGAAAAGGTTCTCTAAACGAGCTATTAACATAACCATCTGAATCAGCGAATTAACTCTAAACACCTGCAAAAGATTCCTGAGGCTTTTAAAAACTCCCAGCCTGATTCATTACTCAAAACCGCAATCATGGGTAAGACTGCCGACCTGACTGCTGTCCAGAAGGCCATCATTGACACCCTCAAGCAAGAGGGTAAGACACAGAAAGAAATTTCTGAACGAACAGGCTGTTCCCAGAGTGCTGTATCAAGGCACCTCAGTGGGAAGTCTGTGAGAAGGAAAAAGTGAGGCAGAAAACGCTGCACAACGAGAAGAGGTGACCGGACCCTGAGGAAGATTGTGGAGAAGAACCGATTCCAGACCTTGGGGGACCTGCGGAAGAAGTGGACTGAGTCTGGAGTAGAAACATCCAGAGCCACCGTGTACAGGCGTGTGCAGGAAATGGGCTACAGGTGCCGAATTCCCCAGGTCAAGCCACTTTTGAACCAGAAACAGCAGCAGAAGCGCCTGACCTGGGCTACAGAGAAGCAGCACTGGACTGTTGCTCAGTGGTCCAAAGTACTTTTTTCGGATGAAAGCAACTTTTGCATGTCATTCGGAAATCAAGGTGCCAGAGTCTGGAGGAAGACTGGGGAGAGGGAAATGCCAAAATGCCTGTAGTCCAGTGTCAAGTACCCACAGTCAGTGATGGTCTGGGGTGCCATGTCAGCTGCTGGTGTTGGTCCACTGTGTTTTATCAAGGGCAGGGTCAATGCAGCTAGCTATCAGGAGATTTTGGAGCACTTCATGCTTCCATCTGCTGATAAGCTTTATGGAGATGAAGATTTCATTTTTCAGCACGACCTGGCACCTGCTCACAGTGCCAAAACCACTGGTAAATGGTTTACTGACCATGGTATTACTGTGCTCAATTGGCCTACCAACTCTCCTGACCTGAACCCCATAGAGCAGACCTTCCCAAAGTGTGGGGCCCGCCCCCTAGGGGGGGCGCAGAGCCATTGCAGGGGGGGCGCGGCATGAAAGAGGGGGGGAAACAAAACGCTTGGACACTGCTAGCACGGGGCGGCCACACAAACGCAAAGCAGGAGATGAAGCATCGCTGGATATGTTTCCAAACCAACTTCATTCTAAGCCAAAGACTAGAAAATATGGTGAAGCATATCTTCCCTTTGGTTTCACCTGCACAAGTGCTGAGGTAGGTCTCCCCTGCAGAATTGGTTTTCCCTGTGTCGGGAGCAGCGCTGGGCTCTTGGACAAACAGTATCCCACAGCTGTTTATGTTTTTGAACCCATTTTGCACAGAGAGACATTTTTTGAAAAATGTATTGATAGCAATGATGAATATTATTACACATGAAAAAAACAACTACACGTAAAATAATTACACCGTGAGGCCTCTGCCTTTCTAAATGGAGAGACAGTAACTGCGTGTGTATATGTAAGCCTGTAAAACCTGCAGACAGTCAGATTAACAGTATTGTGTCTCTATCTGCCATTCTGCAATTCATCTCATGTAAACGATAACGGGGCGCACAGCGTGACGTGAAAAAAGGCACATACCTTTGACATTGCGTGATGAACTCTGTATTTCTCGTCCACGTATAAACGCAAAAAAGGAGTTTTAAAAAATCTCCGTTTTCGGTGATTCGAAACGCCGTTTACGTGTGGACGAAACAGCTGCGTTTCCAAAAATCCCCTTGTAGGTGTGGATGTAGCGTGAAAGAGTTAGTAGTTTATTTTATTACTACCTGTAATTTATTGCAGATTACTTGTATTTGCTTAATTTTTTACGAAATGTTTGAGGTGTGAAATAAACCGCAATGGAGCAAAATATGGGTGTGTGTGGTTGGAGGATGTGTGCGCGCGCGCGTGTGCGTGCGGGGGGGCTGGGGGGGCGCTAACATTTTTCTTGTAAACAAAGGGGGCCCAGCAAAAAAAGTTTGGGAACCACTGCCATAGAGAATCTGTGGGATATTGTGAAGAGAAAGTTGAGAGACGCAAGACCCAACACTCTGGATGATCTTAAGGCCGCTATCGAAGCATCCTGGGCCTCCATAACACCTCAGCAGTGTCACAGGCTGATTGCCTCCATGCCACGCCGCATTGAAGCAGTCATTTCTGCAAAAGGATTCCCGACCAAGTATTGAGTGCATAACTGAACATAATTATTTGAAGGTTGACCTTTTTTTGTATTAAAAACACTTTTCTTTTATTGGTCGGATGAAATATGCTAATTTTTTGAGACAGGAATTTTGGGTTTTCATGAGTTATGTATGCCAAAATCATCAATATTAAAACAATGAAAGGCTTGAACTACTTCAGTTGTGTGTAATGAATCTAAAATATATGAAAGTCTAATGTTTATCAGTACATTACAGGAAATAATGAACTTTATCACAATATGCTAATTTTGTGAGAAGGACCTGTATATATATATGTATATATATATATATATATATATATGATATGTAATAATATATTCTTTTCATGAAAAAACTTTACTACCTCGTCTTTAAAGGCTTTTCACAATAATCATACACGTGCATTTCTGTAAGTAATCAAATAATGACGTGCTGTTGATAGTAATTCTAATCTATAGACATATAGAATATTTTAATGCCACATAAATTCCTACTTTACCAAGGAGAAAACGGTTAAATATTTATATTACAGAGTTCGATCTTGATCTCTCTATCAGTGGCACAAATGGGCGACAGTAAAAGTCACAAGTGCATCATGAGCAAATCAATATACACGTAATTTACAAACTACAAGGCAGCTAATCAATGGGTATAAAAGTATATGAAATATACATTACAGGAATTGGGCTGTGGCGCTAACCACAGACTTTAATAAATAGTTAAGCCATTTATTTTTGTCAGTATTGATTATTCAATCCCGAGAGTTCAACAGAGTCATCTATCTTCTCCTCCCCTTTTCACTCAATCTTCCTCTGAGAGTTGATTTATGATCTTTTGGGTCAGATGAGCAGCTGCTGGTTAAAACACCTTGGACATGCATAAAAGTGATATGAAGTAACGAGGCCCGAATGGGATTTTTAAAAATTGGCTTCCCTTGTTTGAAATTGTTAATTAAGAATTTAATACATTCCTTTTGTATGTGGTTTAAATAGATGAATGTAACATTGGACTCATTTAATTTCCAATTTTTAGTTACTAGTTAAGTAAAAAGCTGCTGAAATTTATGTGGCAATAACAACACCTGGCTAATGTCACAAGGTTCTGCATTTTTATTAAGCCCTTTAGTCTTTTTAAAAAATTTTCATCTTCTTGCCAACTTCAGATTTCCCAACTTTGAACAGCCATTGCTTGTCATTAGAATAACAAATGCACCGGGGCTTCTGATTTAGTGTGGCACTCTGCCCTGTGATGTATATTAATACCACAGCTCTGCACACTTTACCCAGGGTTCATCTTTCATCGGCGGAAAAAAGGTGGAATTGAAAAGCAGTCCTTGTTTTTGCGGGAATCTGTATCATAGTCATTTATTGTGTCATGAGACAGGGCAACCACTCCGCATGTCCTTCATTTCCACGTGCAATGCCAACCTTTGTTAGGCACTATACTGTGTTTGTGTTTAAGCAATCAGGTGTCAACATGGATGGTAGACTTGACCATTTGTGAAAACGTAGGATACGTTTCCGAAGCAGCTCATCAAGTTAAATATTTCTTCTTGTTTTTTTTTTATGTTTTCTAGATTTGTCTAAATGTGGCTTACGCTCAGATTTCTGAGGCCAGCACTAAAGTAAAAGGATTTGCATTTCATTTCATGTGGGTTTTTAATCATATCTCTCTCTGGCTCTGCCCAGCATTCCCATTTTAGTCTGGTGAGATTTTCATTGAGTGAGTGGTGCAGCTCTGGGTTGAGTTAAGTGATGACTGCTGATGACAGATTGTCCTCCACCACATTGCTAGCACTTCTCCCAGACAGAACGTCCATCCCTTTTTCATCTCTTCCTGAGTGGACATGAGGGCTCACCCAGCAATACAAGACAAATAACACTTCTGCCAGGCCATCACTCTTTCCAACAACAAGGCAGCTTACCTTTCACTTGACTATAGTCCGTGTAGTATCAGACTCAGCATCACCTCAGCTTCATGTTCACTGACTTGTCCTCGGTGCTCTGCCTAAATGTGCAGGGCTGAATCAAGACATCTATGTTTTTTGTCTGTTGATTTTCACTACAACGACTGTAATAACATTTAATCAGCAACATAAAACAAGATAAATAGAAGTCTTTTAAAGCAAGAACTATGATAAAATGCTTTTTAGTTTATGGTAATCAATAAGCTCAATGATATAAATGTTCATATTATGATATATTACTCAAACAGTGTATTTTCTGCTGGCCACAAGGTTTGTAAAACCAATACTGATATTTAAAAAGCCGATATTCAGATGTTTGAATGGTGTTTCTTTCATCTCTTTCTTTTTTCATTTCTTTTCTTTTGTTTTTTTATGTACTAGCCATTACAAATGCCAATGCTGATGTACCGGCTAATAGGTAATATTGGGGCAGCACAGGGGCACTGTGGTTAGCACTGTTCCCTCACACTGGATTCAAATTCACCATCTAATCGGGGCCAGCATGGGTTCTCTCCAGCTTTCACTCACAGTTCTAAAAACCATGCAGTGAGGGGTTAGCTACAGGTGTGAATGTGAGTGCAAATAGTTGTGTGTCTTCCCGTGTTAGCCTGAAACAGACTGTAGACCTGTACCCTGCCTCCTGTTCTATGGTAGCTGGGTTTAAGCCCCACCAGCTTGAGTTGGATAAAAGGATGAATGGGTAGGTGATAATATTGGCTTGATAAATCGGCTGAGCTCTCCCCACAGAAACTTCTCAGAAGGCAGTCAAGTAGCCTGACCTGCAGCACTAGCTCATACCTTGCAAATAGTGTACATTTACTGATGCTGTGCCTCTGTTAGTAATATTTTCTGATTCTTGAACCAAAATTTCAGCTGTAAAGAATAGCTGTGGGATGGAATTATAACACAAGACAAAACTTATCTTGAAGCCACACTCAAAAAATATTTACACCCCAAAATCTGGACTTTGAGTAATTTAACTACAAGTAAATTTTCCATGAGTATAATGTAAAATCTTAAATTTAATGGAAGGTGGTCAAACACAATTTGTTATAGGGTTCATCCCAAAAATATTTTCTTTGATGATTAATTCTTTGGTAGCAGGGGATTGGTCCGCCAGGACCTCCGCTCCTGGCCACCGTCTGACTCACAATGCACTCGACCCCTATGGCGCCTCCTGCAGGTGTTGGGCCTGCATGTCCCTTTTTTGGGCTGTGCCCGGCCGGGCCCCATGGACTAAGGCCCGGCCACCAGACACTTGCCCTCGGGCACCCTCCCCAGGCCTGGCTCCAGGGCGGGGCCCCAGTAACCCTATCCCGGGCAGGGTGAACTGTTCCCTCGATGGTCTTCTCACAGATATCTCTTCTCATATCTCTTAGAGATAAGGTGAGACGTTTGGCCATCTGGGAGAAGCTCAGAGTAGAGCCGCTGCTCCTTCACATGGAGCCAGTTGAGGTGGTTCTAGCGATGTGTCGGTCGCGAACGAAATGGCTCTTAGAGCCGGCTCTTTGAAGTGAACGACGCGAGCCATTTTGTTTTGTTTTTCTTTCTCCCACCTTCTCTGTTGCACTTTTTTTCCGCTTCACTCCGCACGCGAGCCTTGTGCTTGCGCTGGGCAGAGGGAGGTAGCACAGGAACAGAGCGGGAGGGAAAGAGAGAGAGAAAGAGAGCCAGGGACAACATCGTCACATTAGAAAGGTATAGTATTGGTCCACAACTATTTTCAGTTGCGAATGATAAAGGATTCAGAAAGTTTATTCACGCAGGCCCATATGACAGAGAATGTGCATCTTCTTTGTGTTTTGCATATTTTAATTTATATTTAATTGTGTTGTGGTTTGCAGTGTTTTGTGTTGTTTCACTTTAAATTTGTCTGAATGGAAAAAGCTGAAAATTTAAACAGTTAAAAGTTGAAATGTAAATAGTTGTTTTTTGTATTATATGATTTATTTATTACATTGTATGTGGAGTGAATAAATAAAAGTATATTTACAGTGGCCCCTAGAGACAAAACATGTACAAACTCCAAAACACGTACAAACTCCGAAGCATGTACAAACTCCAAAACACGTACAAACTCCGAAGCATGTACAAACTCCAAAACACGTACAAACTCTGAAGCACATACAAACTCCAAAACATGTAAAAACTCAGAAGCACGTAAAAACTCCGAAGCACGTACAAACTCCAAAACACGTACAAACTCAGAAGCACGTACAAACTCCAAAACATGTACAAAACACAACAGAAGTGCTCCAGGATGCTAGGGGCAGTGTTGAGCTTTTGTTACCTAGTGGCTACACAAGCCAAGAAGTACCAACGACCGGATTTGGTGTGTGGTAGTAACAGGTAAATGAACATTTTTTTTAAAAATTATTTGAATATATATGTGTGCTTGTGTATAAATACACAAACGATACACATATGCTTTCAATTGTGTAATATAAGTGATCTAGGTAGCTCCGTTTTGGAAGGTCAGTTAACACTAGCAATGTGTTTTGGAGTTTGTACGTGTTTTGGAGTTTGTACGTGCTTTGTCTCTAGGGGCCACCGTATATATTTATATGTAACATATAAATAAATCCACGTTTTTTTTTTATATTAGTAATTTCTTTTGTGCATAATTTTATATTTTTGTGGATAATCAATTAATTAAAGCAACAAAACAACCTGAAGAGCCGGTTGGGAGCCGAAAGAGCCGGCTCTTTTTAGTGATCCGAGCCGAAAGAGCCGGCTCTTTTTAGTGATCCGAGCCGAAAGAGCCGGTTCTCCAAAAAGAGCTGGAATTCCCATCACTAGGTGGTTTGGACATCTGACAAGGATGCTCCTGGGCACCTCCTGGGTGAGGTGTTCCAGGCATGTCCCAATGGGAGGAGGCTCCCGGGCAGATACAGGACACGCTGGAGAGATTACAGGGCTCGCAAAATCGCTAGCCCGACGTCCCGGGGCTAGCGATTTTTCCAGTCGGGCTACCAGAATCTATCCCTGCCCTGCCCGTCGGGCTATCATAAGAAGGAAAAATATATGTCAATGCTTTTGCATTCCTTCGGAAATGTAGCTGGGTAAATATGTCATTGGCATCGGTGAACCACTGTCAATATGTGACTAGGGCTGCTCAATTAATCGAATTTTAATCTAAATTACGATCTGGGCTTTCAACGATCATTAAAAATGACTGAGCCGATTATTAGCACCTCCCTCGTGCTTTACTCTCGCGCTGCTCCGTGTGGCAAATCGAGCGCACCTCTCTGCGTTTCGAACACGCGGCACAACAATTAAGAGGAGCTAACAGAGGGAAGCTCGGAAAGCTAAGCAGAAGTTATTTGGAGAAGAGAGTGACTGCCGTTGGTTGAAAAGAGAGGTAAAAAAAAACCCTTCAGTGGTGTGGGAACATTATGGGTTCGCGGAGTCAGACGTGGATCAAGTAGACATAGTGTGTAAACTTTGGTGTCGTAGCTGCAAAGTGGCAAAGTTCACTAAACATAGATGTTTACATTTTATTTTTTATATTGCAAACATTTGCACTGTTATCAGTATTTGCACACTATTTTATACTATTTTTGACAATCTTTAAAGCCATTATTCAATACATTGTTATTGTTAAATAAATATCATCAAATAATCGAGATCTCAATTTCAGTGAAAATAATTGTGATTATCATTTTTGCCATAATCGGCAGCCCTATATGTGACATATTGAAATCGCATTTGAATTTGCGCTTGTTTTTTGCTTTCACTTTGCAATCGCGCGAACTGTGTATAGAGAGCGACAGTACTGATTGGTGAGTGACGATAATTTGCGCACCAATTCCTCTGACATCGTCTTATCAATTGTTAGTTTACTATCAAACATGACAAGTGAAATCTCCCGCAGGAAGCTTAAACATGTGAGAGGTTGATCGCGCAGAGAATCGCTGAGCGTTATGTGAGTGCGTGTGTAAAGGCAGCAGGATATATATTTTAGTTCTGCTGAGCCAAATAAGACCGGTCAGTGTGAAGAAGTGACAGCCAAAGAAAAGCCTACCACAAAACGGAAAAGTTATGACAAATCAGACTATAAGGCAAAAAGAAAGTGCAGCTTTATGGTTTCATGGACAAAAGAATTTCTGTGGCTGGAATATGACAAGCTAAATAACCAGGGGTGCACATAAGTGGTCCGCAGGTGCGCATTCGCTGTCAAAATAAAAAACGCGCACAGGATAAGAAGTTGCAACGCGTGTTTGCGTCCATAAGATTTTCTGGAGGAGGACAGACATTTGTTTAGAACTCTTAAAGATGTCGAAGAAGCTCCTTTAAGCAATTACTTTGGTGTTCCTACACCTCCAAAGAAATGTCAGATGGAGTCCGAACCACAAAAGAAGCGCGTATTCTAGGAAAAGTGGTTGCAGGAGGTGAGCTGGCTTTAAACAAATGATGAATGCACAGAGATTTGGTGCAGAATGTGCCGTGAAAATCCCACTCTAGCGGACAAAAACAGTGCCTTTTATATGTATGCAAACGCGTTGCAACTTCTTATCTGGTGCGCGTCTTTTATTTTGACAGCGAATGCGCACATGCGGACCACTTATGTGCACCCGTGTAAATAACATAATGTTCTGCCGGGTGTGTTGTTGGTTTCCCTCGATTTCTGAGTCGACAAGTGCCTTTGTTACTGGGACCAGTAATTTTAAGAAAGACCCCCATTAGAACCCATGAGAAATGCAAGAAATGGATTATTGCTCAGTCTGCAAATAACATACTAAAAATCAACCTGAAAAATCTGTTTAGAACAGCCTACTATGTTGCAAAGAGTGAACTACCACTGGCAAAATTTAGCAGTCTTTGCAAACTTCAAAAAGCAAATGGCCTAGATCTTGGTTCCACTTGCCTCTTACCCGTGACTTCAGTGGAAATTTCAAATTCAGGATCTGACACAGACTGATTCCTGTTGTACAGTTCTTACAAGTTCATAGAAATTTCTGTTCAATTACAACCAAGTATTTGAGTTGATGATTGTAATTTTTATACAATATTGTAATTTGTGTTTCAACAATTTTTTGATTAATGTTTTGTTTCCGTTACAATGTATAATATTGTAACGGAAACAAAACAGGAAACAAAACATAAAAAAAATTGCTCCCTTTTTTTATTCGGGCTACTTAAATTTATTTTGGGCTACCAAAAACTGAAGAGTCCCTGCCCGAAGGGCTACCAGGGATTTTGAAATTTTGCGAGCCCTGGATTATATCTCTCGGTTGGCCTGGGAACGCCTTGGTGTTCACCCCGACAAGCTGGAGGAGATGGCTGGGGAGAGGGGGGTCTGGGCTTCTCTGTTTAGGCTGCTGCCCCTGCTGCCCGGCCCCAGATAAGCGGAAGAAGATGGATGGATGGATTAATTCTTTGAATAAAAAACAAATACAACAACTTTGATTTTATATATTTCAGTTGCATTTTATTTAGAATTATCGCTTTATGTTTACAAGGACGAAGAGCACGTACCATAGATGGGACCTTCTTTCTCACCTAAGGACACTTTTCCGTGGCCTTCCTTAAACTTCTACAACTTGAAAATGTGCAATTTCTTCCTTTTGTTCGGGAGCAGTCTCACATTTGATTCTCCACACTGGATAAAAACTCACTAAAATTGACAGTTTTACGCACAGTTGGGTTGCATGTGACTAAAATTATAATAAAATCATTAAAACCTAGTGTATATATTTCTTGTGTCATAACTCTGGCGGTCTCATCGTGCTGAACAACAAACTTTGGCTCAAGACTGGCTCTACTACACATTTTACCTTGTACGGAAGCATTAAAATGAATGTGTGCAGAGGCGTATACAATAAACCATGGGAACCGCACAGAAAATGCCTCGCTGACAGCAGTGCTGAGGGATGAAATGGAAGACCATTACTCAGAGCTGTATCCAGAGCAATTCACATCTGACGTAAACTGAAATGAATGCAGCATGTTTCTAAAGCTGAACAAAAGACTGGTTATAAAATTTTGCAAGTAAATTTGTCATGTTATTACTTATAAAATAAAGCAACCCTTAAAAATGAGCCTCATTTAAAAAATATATCGCATTTAACAGGAAAAAAATGCAATAATTTAATGCATGTCTCATTTTACATGTATTTATTGTGCTGGTCAGCTCAAATATAAACTGGGCTCAACATTTTAGACAACTTAAAATTATGTTTAAAAAAAGCTTTTTATTTATTTATTTTTTTTTACAAAAAAAGGATCACTTCAAGGTTTTTACCTGAACTGCAAAAGGCACTAAATGTGTTGCCTGAATAACGGTATACGGCTGCTCTACCAGCCTATTACTCCGGAGGACGCTGGTGTGAATGTGCTTGTATGAAAGAGGAGCTTCGGCTGAATCTCGACTTATGATTCGTTAACTTCACAGGCGCTCTCGGGGAATCCTGAGGCCACACTCCCCCTGTCACCGCCCTAGGCAATTATGCTCTTTTGAAATGCAAATGATGGCATGCCCATGTGCGAGTGTGTGTGCGTGCCTGTGTCGCTGCACGGGTGGGTGGGTGTGTGGGTGGGTATACGTACAGGTTTTTGTGTGTCTTCATTCACATCTGTGGGTATGGCTGCGTTTTTCCCGTAACTTATCTTAAAAGCACCTAAATCCACTGGCACCCTGGTGCAGCAGCAGTCAAATACAATAACATCTAAAAGCGCTGCTACCTTGTGCTCGCTCGGTCCATAGAAGGGACCCTCCAAAACGCAGCGCCGACAAAGAACATACCTTCAATTAGCTAAACGATTAACATTTTAGAGGAAGTCTGTGTTTGGGTCCCATGGGCTCCCTGTGCGCCCCACCAGTCTCCTTTTCATATTCAAATTCACAACATAAAAGTTAGCCATATCTAATCCTAAAAATGGGTCTTTTACTGTTTTGTAAGGAGATAATGCCTGAAGTTTTTGCAAGCAGCATAATTGCCAGGTTATGGAGGAAGGTGTACCATTATGTTAGACAACCATCGTGGGCCATGGGTGCTAAGAGCAGAACAAAGCTCTGATATGCAGCACAGAGCTGTATGATATTGTCTTTTCTAATTTACTCGGCGATTAGTCAGTCATACTAACCTAGATTCATTTAAACAAGTGCCTCTCTGAGGGTAGCCTCAACGCTTCAGTGGCTTTGTGGTCATTATCATGTTGTGCCATGGTTTGGTCTTCTCCATGAGAGACGCCACTATTGATTTGTTTCATTTTTGTGTCTGGCTGCTGTCACTTAACCATGGCATCTCGGTGCGGTGTAAGCAGGGGTTGCCCATCTGCCCGCCCTCCATAATACAGTGTGACAGTGTAATAAAATGGTACAGCGTGGAAGCCGTAAACTTTGCGTGAACTTACACCACGCTCCTGCGCCATTAGGACTGGATGAAACTCCTCTCGGACACTTAACCCCGGGTCGGGTAAAGTGAATTTCTCTCGGCTGGGCCACTTAGAGGATGCACAGAGTTGTCTGTTTAACCTTTTTTTGTGACTTTAGAATAAAAATTCACGGCAGTGTGCTGTCAGTTCTTAGTAATGCTAGACCTCACATTTAGCAGATTCAAATTCAAACTCTATTTGCATCCAGCAGCTTTGAGGTGACTTTATATAACCCACAACAGGAAGTAGAGGTAAATCATTATTTATTATTAACTATTTTCATTGTACAATAAGAAACACAAAAAGAGCTTAACTCACAAAACAACTAAGTCAGAGTGGTGAATTGAGACATTGATTCAGTTGAAGGAAACACCCTCTGAAATGCTGAAATTATGTATTGATTTTCCTCCTGTCTTTCGCTTCGATGACTCTGGGTAATTGCCTCTTTGCTGCTGCTACAGCTGAACTGAACCATCA
This sequence comes from Pelmatolapia mariae, assembly GCF_036321145.2. Classification (NCBI taxonomy): domain Eukaryota; kingdom Metazoa; phylum Chordata; class Actinopteri; order Cichliformes; family Cichlidae; genus Pelmatolapia; species Pelmatolapia mariae. Next base: position 11,346,610 of record NC_086240.1, read on the forward strand.
GGGTGTCTCAGTGTCTCTGGCCTGTTATGTAGACTCGTGGAAGACAACCCAGACGACTTCACGTTGCTTACGTGTCTCCACCACCATCAGCTGGACCACTGCAGATCTCTCTTTAACATAAACATTAGGAAACATTTCAGGTTCTATAAATGGAATAAAAATGTTAATGTTATTTATAAAACAATACATTTAAAAGATGAAACCTTAAAATTGTTTGTTGGTATAATATCAGTCCATTAGGAGCCAGTTTATATGTTTTTATTTGAATAGTTTTAGTTATTAATTGTTATTTTATTTTTAATCATGCTGCATGAAACTTTTACTAAATATTGCTTCGCTAAATAATGAAGGGGGTTGAATCTGTCGTATAGATGACAAAGTAGATCAGATCACGTTCTAACATTGAGTTTTCTTTTTATAGTGTTGATTTTATGTCCATATTTATCCAACACACTTAAGTTTCCTGCACAGTTTGACTGACTGGAAGTAGATCTTACAGTCCCAGCACTCCGAGAGGCTTCTTCAATCATCTCTTAGAGTTTTTTCCTTACTTTCAGCTCAGAAACATCTTTAGATTTCTTCGTTATTTTGGTCCTATTTTTTAACATAGTGTTTTCTGAATATGGCCTCTATTTTCAGTCCAATTCTGATACAAATTTTAGCTTGTATATTTTGTATATTTTTTAAAAAATATACAATTCTTGCACTTTTTCATCCACTATCAGCAAATATTAAGAGGTGAAATAAAATCATTTTTTCTATATTTTGATTTATTGGCCAAGAAATTTCTTTCATCAGTGCAACTTTTATTAATTTCTATAAAATGAATAACTTGTTCGAACCCGTAACAATGGAAACCTGCTTTTGCCACCTCTTTTGAGTGCGATCAGCCCAGTAAATAACTGTTGCTTTTGCTCCCATAATCATGCATCAGAGAGGCCAGAATAATTGAGATTTCTAGACTAATATCTTTTTCAAAACCTTTAAATTTGGAAAGCATAATGCATGCTTTTGTTACATCTAGACTGGACTACTGTAATGCACTGTACACTGGACTTAATCAATCATCTCTTACTTATTTGAAATTAGTCCAAAGTCCTTTGGCCAGATTACTGACTGGATCAAAAGAAGAGAGCTCATATTGCTCCAGTGTTGGCAGCCTTGCACTGAGTCCCTGTGCATCACAGAATCTAGTATAAAGTGGCACTGTTAGTGTTTAGAGGCTTAAATGTTCTTGCACCTACACGTTACATACCTACATACTGCGTCCATAGACTCTCTTAAGAACAACAAGGTCCCCAATATCTCTTAAAGATCCTGTAATGGTGAAGAGCGATTGGGAAGCTTATTTCAAAAGGGGTTTGCACGATGCACTCTGCAACGATCTCCCAAGTGACCTCAGACAAAGGTCAACTGTGACTGTCTTTAAGCAGCTAATCTCCAGGACTGTGGTTGGAGGATAGGTTGTTGTTCTGTTATTTCATGTAAATAGTGTATAAATAGTATATATGTATTTTTTTTATTGTTGCAGCCTCTTCCATTCAAGCCACAAGTACAATCACCAATGTGCTACCAACCAAAACACTCACAATTAGGTTTTTGCAGTGACCAATTTCACCCACAGACAGACACCAACCACTCATCAGCTGGTTTCTAGGAGATCAGTTGCCAGTGTCTAGGCCTGTATGCATGAGGCCTGAGCCATGAGGTGTCTATCATTAATTCTGTCATTGACAATCACATAAGGAGGGCACTAGTGCGCATAACATGTCCAGTGTTGACCACCGTACTATCATGGAAAAACGTTTGTTGAAGTATCCTACTGGTTCACTAGAGTACCCTGTGTTGTGTTTTGAGCTTGTATTGGTGTGAAAAAGAGGTTTTGTCCAACAACTTGAACCCAAAGTATGATCTTTCCCTAAACTTTTTCTTTTTTTTTTTGCTAAAACTAAACAGTTACTGACAACTGTGAAAACCTGGACAAGAAACTATGAGTAAAAAACTCCATCCGGTGACATATACCACCACCAACACCACCATCTAAGGTGTCATTTTTTGCTACTTCAACAAACACATATGTGTGATCTGTGCTGCCATCTCCATTCAGTAATCTTAGCCCAGTAAACAGTAGAAGAGAAACCCTGTTAGCTATAACAGTGAGAGTAATAACAACTGATAACATCCTTTTAAAGAAAAACCTCAAAATCATATGTATGTTTTTCCTCTGGTTTTTATTGTGCCTTTGAGCCATCTAGTTTGGAGATCGACAGCTGTACAGATGCCTACAGTTTTATGTAGAAACTATTTTCTTTATAACAAGCTACACTTGTCTTATCACTTGCAGAAGTAAGGGTCTCTCAACCCATAAAGAGAGGCTCATGACAGTATGACAACGTCACTTTGTGGCACCACCAATCAGCTTGGCTGAGCTGTTACATTAACGACCTGCACATTTCTTATGGCTAGTAAAAAGAAAATTGCCCCGGTGTTCTGGGAATATATCCTACCCCACAAACCATCCTACCCCTTGTTTCTGCACATGTGTGCGCATGCGCAGAACACAAAAACGCAAGTTGCTAGCATCCGGCTGTGATTTAACGCTACTCCGTTTTCATATTTAGAAGTATTAGCACTTTATTGACATGGACACTATATTTTTTAAGCCACTGTGAATGTTAATTGTACAGTGAAAAAGCTATGTGCTTATTGCAGAAAACTATCGAAATTGAATTTCCAGCTTTGGTCAAGTCTAGTTTCAAGTTCTTGCTTCTGCACATGTGCACAACACAAAAGCGCAAGTTGATAGCATCCGCCTGTGTTTTAACACTACTCCTTTTTCATATTTAGAAAATAGCTAAGTAGTAGCACTTTATTGACTTGGATACTTGATTTTAGTACGCCATTGTGAATGTTTCTTAATTTTCAAGTGAAAAATGCCATCTGCTTTTTGCACAAAACTATCGAATTTGCAGCTTCGGTTAAGTAGGATGGTTTGTCAGACATCACTGTAAAATTATCCTACGGGTAGGATGGTTTGTCAGAACACCGGCATTAAATCACTCACCACAAAGTGATGTTGTTGAGGTCATTATTTTTGGAAAGAATTGCTGCTGATAGTTCAAAACTAATTTATTTATTTATCATTTATTTAGTACTAGGGTTAATGGTTACTTGGTGTCAGGATATTAAAGAGAAGGCCAATATTTTTATAGCAGTTCTTTCCAAAAGTCAGGCAACACGGTGAAATAATTTAGATGAATAAATAGCACCGCGGGCAACTTTAGAGAAATTTGTACATTTGATTTTATGGTCAGCTATTCCTCGACTGAGCTTTATTTTTTGGTATGAATACTTTGCCACTTGTCAGATGCAGAACACAAGTTAAAAATATATATATATATATATAAACATGTAATTTCTGCTGAGGATAAAATGTGATTTCCACCTCAAACTCTTGAGATAATAAACAATCTTAGGCAAAAAAAAATGCAAATAAATGTGGAGATAAAATCTAAATTTTTATTTGTGTTTTGAGATCAGTGCTTCACAGTAGCGTACATGTCATGTAACTGTCATGTTTTTCAGTGGTTTTAACAAGCATGGGTAAAAGTCTGGAGGTGAAGCCCAATAATTGCGATGTGTCTGAAGCACACTGCCTCACTGCTCCTGTTTGACAGGTGCCAGCTTTTGGTGCTACAGACAGATTTAATGAGTGGGACCTTTTCCCTGAGAGGTGACACGCTCAGGTCACAAATAGTTTTGCCTTTTATGTCTCGGATATTGGTGAACAATTTTCACACTGTGTTTTGAACAGAGCAGAATAAACCGCTATTTTCATACTTGAGGACTCATCAGTACACTTTAATTCTGTCAGGATGCTTGGTTGCCTTTTGAAAATGGAAGACGATGAGCCCTCTGTATGAAATGTCTTTTTTAGGACAATGAGCCTTGTGGGCTTTAGAGAAATATGAAGACAAACTGTTGATGACAGCCCCTAATTCCCAAGATCTAGAATAAATGTTTTCCCTTTTTTTTGGTCCAGAAAAAAATAGACCTCTATCCATCATCGAGTTTTCAGAGCACGCCTACAGAAAACATGCTCTTATTTCCAGGGCTAGATGTTGCTCATTTGGCTGAAAGGTAAGTGGATTTTTCTGAGGTTAAACTGTCATTTAATGCCCATTAAAGGTTTGACGCTGTTTTGCAAACTGACATACGTCCTAGCAAAATCACAGGGCAAACATGGGACATGAAAATGGATAAAAAAACTGATTCAAATTCCTTTGATGTGGCGTTGTCTCAGTCACTTGAAAAATCAGATGAAGACAGAGCTGTGGTAAATTGCTCTGCGAATGTGGCTGCTGAAACCAATACTGTTTTCTTTGCTTTGCTAATTATTAATTACCCATCTCCATGCATATGTGTTTATTCCTAATTGTATTTGATGGATGAGTGGCAGCTTTGACACCTCATTAGACCAGATTAATTGAACGACACAATATTTATGTCTCGGCAATGACCAGTTATCCTGCCATCTATCACCGAGATGATCTCACTGATTGAAAACCACTGGTCCGTGTAATCCTAATTATTTTGAATTAGAAAAGAATTTATTGCTTCTTGTGGCGTTTTTCTGTGATGATGGCAAATTGGAAACATTAAATGCATAACGAGGGAGAAAATGAGAGGAAGACACAATCACAGAATTAATGCGGGTGAATGTCGGAGAAGGGGGAAGGGCGCACAAAACAAACCAGGTGCACGCCTTATCGAGCCGCGGCTTTTCTCCTGCACTGCACAGTCTTAGACGCAGGCTGTCATGTTTTCTCAGGATTCTGCAATAATATTTGTCTCTTTCTCATAATTCTATAAGGCAATGCCCACAGGATGCCTATTTAGAAGAAGGGTTACTTTTCTTTTTTTTTTACTCAACCGAACCTCTATATTTTCCAACTCCCTATCCACTCTCTTCCAAACAAGCTTGTGCAGAACATCTTGATCCATATTCTTGTCTTTTATTAAAAAGTTGGCTGAGTACTCGAAAAACATTTCCACTGAACTTCACATAACCCTCCTCCAACTTCTGCAAAGCTTTGCCCCTCATGGGAGGAGCACAAGCTAAAATCCAGCATTTGAGCTCACAGAGAAGCAACAAGGCCCTGAAGAGTGGAGCTTTTACTATCATACAGCATAGGAAAGCCTCAAGGAACAGACTTCTTTCCCAGGTAGTCAGAACTTCCTCATGCTTATTTTTCCAACTTTTCAAGTTTCTAACACCATTAGCCGGCTCCCCTGTGGTCTTGAAAGCGGTAGCGTTGATTGAATTAAGCTATTTCCTTCTTTGAGACACTTTGACTAGCTTTCTTATACCGCAGCCAGTCACTGCTGTAACTACACAAACGCCCAAAGCTATAGGCACATACAGCACACACACACATGCTCACCACTGTTTGTATATGTATATGCACAGACAGCGCACATTAAAGATTGCACATGTCTACAAATGCAAACTGAATCTGACAAACCATCTGTAGAAATCTGCTGACCAGAGTCGCTCAATGGGATATAGACCAAAGACATTCTTAGAAGCTGCTCTATAATGCCATTTACACCATAGTATTTTAATCAATTTAACTGGCCTTTTTAGATATACTTGGCTCAAAATGCTCTTTATAGTTTTAAAAATAGGACAAATGGTCTTTTGGAATCAGCTGGGGAGAAGTTTAATCTCATTGAATGGAGCCAAAGCCAGACGTTTAGCTCCACACAGTGTAGAATACAAGATTATACCGGCCTGATATAGCCCTTCCACCACCCGTTTATTTTTATCCTCTATTAAGGCAGCGATATCCTTAAAGGCTGCCAAAATTATCCTGTAAAAATGCTGACTGGGAAATATGAAAGGTTCCAGGCGGGTCTAGTAAGCAATCTGTGTGCATGGTGGAGCAATGTGACTGCTGTGCTTGCTATACCAACAGGGGTGACCCCAGTTGGAGGGAGAGGTGAGACTAAATGAAAGTCATCCCTGGATCTTGGGGGAGCCGAGCCTGGAATACCAAGCCTCTCTCTCCGAAATGAGATTTGCTGCCAATGAGGCTGCTTTGCATAAATGTTTGCTTTTATTTATTTATTTTTTTAACTTGACGATTTCTCGGCAGCTAAACTAATATTCAGAAGCTTCTTTTACAGGCTACGCCACCGAATCTCCGCTTAACTGTTTTGATAATTCTTTCACCCATGGAGGTAATTCATTCACACAAAGAGCTTCTTTCCTTGTGGGTTTGGGACGAACGAAGAGGATAATTTCCCTATCAAACGCGCTCATTTAAAACAGAAAGTTTCGCACTTAAGTTAACCGTTCCTCAGAGGGAAGCTCGTAATTGAAGAGTCACTAGTGCCCTGTGGGTGTTCTGAGACGTTGAAGTCGGTATGAGCCCAAATGGCAGCTCCGTGACATGAATTTGAGAACGTGCTATATTTTTCTTCTTTCAGACACTTTCAGTGAGGCTGACTAATGTGCACATTTGTTATCATGCAAATCTAGATGCTCGTATGCATTCCTGTGTGTTTTATTTTTGTCCAATCAGTTGCGTTACCCACTTCTCTTTGGGCTAGCCGTTTTTATCGGCAGGGTCTAGACACGGACATGCGCGCAAGCATCGTAAGGCTTTAAAAAGCTGACGGCACCAGGCTCCCCTTTTTGCCAGCTTCCATATTGGAATGAACTTGAGATGAATGTATTGATCCGGCAATGACACAACCTGGCTTTGCTTCAAAGGTGACTCCATCCCAGACCCTCTTGTGTTATGCAGTTGACGTGGGCGAGTCGCAGAGGATTCGAGCGGTGTCAAGGAGTCGTTTAAAATTAGAGCGTGGGGGGTAAAATTGATTTTGTTTATATGTGATGTGATTAAACACAGCGGAGACCGTTTGCTGTCGCTGGAATCACAATCGCGGCTTTCAAAGATGCAGCGCAGGTTGGAGAAATGTCCTTAAGTTAATATATGCCATTTGGTGATTGCCTTTAACCAAAGTGACTTCTGATGAGTGAAAACATTTAACAAAGAGCACAATACGTAACAGCACCAAGAAGGCAGTGATTTAAGAGTTCATAACAGCGGATTTCTCTAATTATGATGCAGACTCTGCACTGAATACTTAGTCAAAGGTCTGATGGAGGCTGCTTAGCTAATTTGGGTGTCATCCCTCTCAGCCTTACATATTTATAATACATTTGCTCACAATATAAACTCCTGCAGGACCTTAAAAAATGTTTTTGGAGAAGCTGTATGCTCACATTTGGTCACACTCAGCCTGTTGCTTACTATCAGTGATGTCACATCAATATCTCACAATAGTAAATGATCAATCTTGAATTGACTGCATGAACATTTTTAACAGCACGAACCAGCAGAAAAAAAGTGAATCCAGTCACATTGTGGGAGTCGCAATCAACGATATCGGAGCCCTGCAACAAGTCTCTCATTTACACAAGCGCTCACATAGTTTTATTTTAACTGCCCTCAGTAAAATGAGAAATTAAGAGGCAAGAGATAGAGGCTAATAGCATTTATTAACCCAGCGTGAGCGGGCAGCGGGGCGACGGCGGTCCTCCACCAGCCCTGTCTCGTCCTGGTGGTTCAGTCGGCGCAGCCCAGAGAGGGGAGTGGAACATAATAAAGCCCAACAAATGCACCCAGCTGATTAATGCAGCCCTGTGGCTATAGTAATTATCCCTCTCCACACTCCTCCGGCAGACGAGCCAAACAAGTACGCGGCAGCGAAAGGAAAATGTGCAAATGATGGATTTGTGGGACTCAGTGTCTGTTTCGTGAGCTTTGTGTAAGAAGTCGAATGTTGACACGGGGTTTGTTGATTCGGTTTTGCTGTGGCGGCGGAGTTGAAGCTTTTGCACTTGCAGAAGTTTAATGTCAGCAGTTTAATGTCTGTCTGGATTGAGTTACAAATTCCTCGTGGGTTTAAATAGATGAAAATAAATGTATCGATTTATTGCATGTAGACGAAAGAGATAACAGTATGTGTGTTTTCAGACAGCAACATACAACAAACTTTTAACTAGTATAAAGTGAATCAAATATTTATATGAACTTAAATGCAACACTGAATTTTTATTTTATCAGATTTATATGAAATGCTATTACACTGATAAAGCAGCTTTGCAACGTGATCAAAAACTCATATGTATATATATTGCACTATTCCTGTTAAGAATCACAGAGTGCTTGATGACAACAATCAAATGCATTAAAATGCACAAATCTCAAATGTAATGGTAATGCAAAAATAAATATAATAATAATTCTATATTTTAAAAGAAAACCACGAGTTTTTTGGTTCTACCTTCATGCACCTTGATTATTTTCCGTGTCACTGATTTCTCATTATGTCAGTAATTTGATTAAAGCAACTGATGATTGTAGGCAACGCGCTGAGTTCATCAAAGTGGCCGCTGTTCGAGTGGTGTGTGGCCGAAGTGAAACTTTAAAAACACCGGCTCCAAGAACTGAAGGTATTGTCTCGCGTTGC